>NC_056727.1:493205843-493353343 GCF_019279795.1 Protopterus annectens
CTTGTAAGTAAATATTCTTGCCTACTGGATTCCCCAAAATTATATGGTTCCCTTAACTAAGGTATGCAAGATTGTTCTATCCCTCAAAATGAATTTCCTTACTTTTCTTTGTATCATCTACTTTATACAAGCAGTATTGTTTATACTGTTGTATGAGAAGTCCAATATGACTCTAACTTTAGTTTATGTTTGTATTCTAATAAGAGGAAATATTTTCTTGGAAATAAATTGGATCAAAACTATTAATATTAAATTATTCACAATTGACAAAAAGATAAAATGTCTGTTAAAAAAGAACTATTGCTTATGTTACCAATGTGATTAGTGGGGGTACAAAAACTTCTAATGACAGCATAAGGCTGGAAGAAAACTCACTTTTATAGTGGTGTTCTAAAAGGAATCACACCTGTTGTAGATGACAAATCCAAGTAGTGACTCATGCCAAAGTAATATTAAAGGTCTTTTAGAGTCCACAAACCATGCAGGCTAATGAAAACTCCTAAAACTGGAAATGAGATGAAATGCTGCACCATAATAATTTGAAATTTTATGTTGGTATAGTTCACCAGTGTAAAACTCCAACATATCAGAATGGCTCACTAAAGTCTATGGGCCATTGGGAAGTACAACTAGCTTGCATGCAAGTACTGGTGCTACAGGTATTACATAATAGAAAGGCCAAATACCTGTGGTACTAGTGCCAGCATCCAGGTGGGCCTTTTCTGTGCAGAGCAGGAGTCTCATGAGGGGTGATGGGTACTGTGAAGATATGTGGAGGCTGCCAGCCTAGCTAGAATTTTGTAGATAATTCTGTCATTTGTAAATATTAATATAAGCCACAAGCTTGTTCTCTTAAATGTGAAAAGACTGTATTGGATGTTGAACTGCAGAAATGTAACAACAGTGCACTCTGCTGTAAGAAAGCTGTAAGTCAAGCATTTTATGACTGTTTTTGATCTCAGGGCTTGGAGACGTGGTGTCTTAACCAGCAGATTCTTTTTTTTTTGTTTTGAGACTAAAGTTAATTGCTAGAATTTGCATGTATAATGTCTTTTATTGCTGTAGCTTCCTGACCAGGTGCAAGATCAAAAGGGCTGCTAAACTGAGTTTCTGTTAGCCTGGGAACCAGAGAAAATATGATGTAATCTGAAATGAGTCAGTAGTACTGTGTTATCAATTTAAGGACAGAAAGACTCATGGCATTTTGCATTTGTCTTCAGAACATCCAACATCACCAGCATTGTCTTGCTCTATATGTAAGTTTATTTTAGAACTGTGTTTGCTTTTAGATATAGCTAGGAAATAGGAAGATTAGACTAGTTGTTTTCTGTATTGATGCCAGAACTTTTCTACTGTACTATTTTAAACATTTCTCTGTGATCTCTGAACTCTTGACTAGCACTGTGTAGAAAGAAGCATTGTCTTGTGTTTTAATTATTTATTATTAAATATTTTTAAGCCTTTCAACTGTGGCTGTTTTGTATAGAGTTAATTTAAGCTCTAGAGTACATTGCATGTATATAGTGATACCATACTAAGCCACTCCAATAAGCCTTGCTGTTCAGTTACACTTACCATTTGGATAATAATATTGCACAGTAGTAGCAGAACACCTGTTAGTAAGGTCCTTTATAGTAGCTGATAAGTAAGTATCCTGGTGGCAGTGATTATTATCTTATAGCCTGACAGAAGGGGCACAGCTAGTGAACCAATGCCAGCCTTTCCCAGGAGTGTCTGTGTGGTTTTATATAAATCATATATCAAAGTGTGCGTGTGTGTGTGTGTGTGTGTGTGTGTGTGTGTGTGTGTGTGTGTGTGTGTGTGTGTGTGAGCTACTTGGGCAGGCACAAGAAGCACTGGTTGGACAGAGATAGTGCTAGGAGGACTTGGCTTGGGACCCTGGCTAAGGACCCCACTCTATAGCTGTGCCAGTGGGGAGTCTTATTGGGTATCTGGAGATAATCTGGAGAGAAAGGGAGAAACTAGCCCCAGACTGACTGTGATCTCTTGTACTTTACTGTGTCTGTATTTGATATCCTTCCCAATGTAGATGGCCCTCAATGGAGTAGGTGGTGAGAATTGAGGCTCCTTGATTGCTGGGCCAGTGCACGGGTGTCACAGGTACTGCACACATACATTATAGTATTTGCTTGCAAGCACTCCCCTTTGTACACTCATATTGCACTGCTTTGACAGACTCAGACTTTGATCTATTAATGTTGCCCCATAGCATACCATCTCAGCATCTGTGGCTATAGCAAAGCATGTATGACAAGGAAGTCAGTGATGCACTACCACCCCAGCATGCAGAGCTAAGATTTACATTCATAGTAGCTTGTAGGATGAAGACCCTCAGCTACATTACCCCAGTCATCTTAGAATTTGGCTGTTAGCCTTTCCTTCATTTCCAACTACATACTTAACTGCTCGTTCATCTTCTATCCTACACTATTCTGTCAACATTGTCTCAATACATTGACCTAATCTTATAATGTGCAGTCTCTGTTTATAGACACAATAAATCTTCTAAAGCTTGCTAGTGATGACCAAATGTGAATTCACAGATATATATTGCTTATATTAAAAGGCTTTGTTTTATTGCTATTCATTTTATATGTTTATTATGTCTATATTTATTTACCTCTCTAAAGCATGCCTGTGATGACCAAATGTGAATCCACACATATGCTTATATTGTAAGGCTTTTTTATTGCTATTCATTTGGTAAGTCTACCATAAAAGTCAATACCAAATGGACCAAAAGTAGTGCTTCCACTCATTTAATGCGTAAAACGAACCAACATCATTCCATTCACTGAATCTATTAAAACAGTTTTAAAACAAAAAGAAAAAGAAACCACAATTAAGTAAAGTGCTTTTCGTTCGGGTTTTACCCAAACTTCTTCAGACAACTTTCATAAGACTCAGTTCAGTTTTAAATACTTCCTCCTTCAAAATGGACCAATCAGAATAGCAACTTAGTTCCCTTTGTAAATGTAGCTCAGTTTAAAGCAGAACTACTTCTAGTTCTAAAAGTAAGTGGTAGCTAGTAAGTAAGTAAATAAATAAATGGTGTGCTCCAAAACAATAATAACTAATATGCACACACTCACCTTGTTCAATTATTCCAAACTATGTCAACCTTATACCATAAACTTTTGTTGGGTTGCTTGACCCCACAAAAAATACCCTGTTATCTTAATTATTGTGTATTACATGTCAGGCCAGTCTACCTCCTCTTGCACAATACCCCTATATTTCCTTTTTTAAAATGTTTAATATTACAGAAACAAAACCAACCTCAAATCCCCGGAAAAATAATAAACACCTGAGGGAAAACAACGCATTGGTTGTACACAGAAAAACATTGGAGAAAGTTTTGTACAATTATAATATGATAGGGTTCTTCTATATTATATAAAAGGAAATATAGGGGCATTGTGCAACAGGAGGTAGACTGGCCTGACATGTAATACACAATAATTAAGATAACAGGGTATTTTTTGTGGGGTCAGGCAGCCCAACAAAAGTTTATGGTATATGGTTGACGTAGTTTGGAATAATTGAACAAGGTGAGTGTGTGCATATTAGTTATTATTGTTTTGGAGCACACCATTTATTTATTTATTTACTAGCTACCACTTACTTTTAGAACTAGAAGTAGTTCTGCTTTAAACTGAGCTACATTTACAAAGGAACTATTCTGATTGGTCCATTTTGAAGGAGGAAGTATTTAAAACTGAACTGAGTCTTATGAAAGTTGTCTGAAGAAGTTCGGTAAAACGAGCGCTTTACGTAATTGTGGTTTCTTTGTTTTGTTTTAAAACTGTTTTAATGGATTCAGTGAATGGAATGATGTTTTACCATTAATAACAGTGGAAGCACTACTGGTCCGTTTATTGACTTTATGTTAACTGTCGACATTTCCTGGTTTTTGAAATTTTGTAAGTCTAACAAGTCTGTATTTATTTGTTTATTTATTGAAATATTTTTAACATAAGCCATGCATATGAATGGTCATTCTTGATGAGGATACTACCCGAGTAAAGAAATATAGGTAATATAATACAAAATAAAATTAATCTAAAATGCAGGATTGATCTAGCTACATTAAACAACTCTATATTAATTGAACGTTCTTTCAAAATGCACTTTCAGCCTCCATGACGCTTTTGCTCAGATAGTTTGTAGAAAGATTGGTATGGCATGGCATACAACATGCAGAAGGAAGGCATTAACATGTTTAAATATACATCTCATTGGTTTCTTCAGTGTTCTTTCAGATTATGATTTCTTATTGTGGGTGTTCTCTGTAGCTTTCTTGCTAAACTACAGGTTCACTTGGGGTGTGACTAAAGTAGCCTCTTTCTCACTCTAATTTATGACTGTCATAATTCTCAGGGTGAGTGATATGATAACTTAAGGTCTCAAAAAGATAGATATTAATATACTTATCATATTTGTCATCATTGTGCCTATCAGTTTCATTATTTTTATGACTTTGAAATAATAATGTACACTTATAACAAAGGTGCTTCCTTCAATTAAAACAAATTGGTACTTCCTCTGTTGCACAGATGACCTTTTGTTGAGAACATTAAACACTGGAAACATTGGATGCAACTTATTTCAACCATGAAAAATTAAGACCGAATATTTTCGTATAGATGATTTTTACCCAGACCAGCTTCTCATTATAACTTCTTTCAGTGTGTGGATTTTTAAGTCAGTGCCATTACATATCATGAATTCTTTAGTTTTCATTCTATTGTTTGTTACTGCAATCATACCTAGTTCTTCTAACAATTCTTCATAATTTCATGATAAGAATGCTGTTCTCAACATATTTGCTACATGCAGTTCTTTACCAGGTCTGTATTCCACTTCCAGATCATACTTCAGTGCACTAAGTAACATCATCTATTTTCTTGAAGGAGCCTTTTACAAGTACTTTCTAAATATGCTTTGCAAATGTTTACAATATCTTTCATCTAAAATTCTTTATGACATACATAATCACTGAGTTTCTCACATCCACGTACTGCTGTTTATTATTTGTTTTCTATCAGAACATATTCTTGTGTACATTTATAGCACTGCAGGGCTACAGTTAAACTATTCCAGGTGCCAGAAAGTCTGCTCTTCAAATTTTCCCTTATAATTAGCTGGTTTCTCAGTAGTAGCACTAAAATCTGAACCCCCTGTGACTAGCATGTGCTCTAGAACCTGCTGGAAAGCACTAGGAAGCCTGAAACTGATACAAGCACTCAACTCTCCTTGTCAATAAGGAGAAATTAATCATAGACACTAAGCCTATAATTGCAAAGTACCTTGCAAAGGTAAGGGAAAACAGGTCTTGTACTTTACAAAAAAAGCACCTAAACAGGCATGTCCAAGGGTCAGCTTCCAGTGATTTCTCCTGTCCACCTGGTGAATCTGGGCATACTGGAGCAATGCGGCAACTGCCTCATGTACACAGACAACCCTCTCCTCCTACCACTCAACACTACAACCTGCGAGAGATGCACTTACATAGCCAAACTGGAAGCAAAGCTCTCTCCAGCCAAGATTGTGCTACACAGTCAGAGGAGACGGTTATCACCTGCACTACACCTCATGCAACACATAGCCCTTCAAAACTCACACCATCAACACCCACATATAGCAACACTAAACCCACATATGCAGTGGCCCTTAACATTACCCTGCCCAAGCAACAAGGACTTCCTAAGCTGAAACTTAAAAAAACACCAGTCACAACACCAAAGTGACACACAGCTCACAACACCAGTGTGCCACCCAACACAGCCCCTAAGTCAAGACAATGTACCCAACACTTTAGTCATAGGTGACTCTATAGTCAGGCACACTGATGTCCCACTCACCAGGCTGAACAAGGAGAAAATTACAGTCAGCTGCATGTTGGGTGCCAGGATCCGCCACATAACGCATGCACTCAAGTCACGCCACAACAACAAATATGACTCTGTCATTGTCCATGTTGGAGTGAATGGCTTGAGATGTACCTCCCTGGACTACATGAAAAGAGACATGGAAGAGCTCTCAGATCATGTGGCCCAGGCAGGTATGACCCTAGCCCTGAGTAGCATCCTGCCTTCACCCAGAATGATATCACAGTATAAGGACAAAATGACTGACTTCAACAATTGGCTAAGCTTCTAGTGTCATTCAAAGGGGATCCAGTATCTGTCTGCCTGGGAAGACATGATCGACAAACCATGATGCTTTTCCAGAGATGGTCTGCACCTGTCACCCCTGGGATTCAGGTTACTGGCTAAAGCTCTTGCACCCCTATAGTGCCTTTTTTTAGGCAAGGCTCAAAGGACAAAACCACCACTGTAACAGGTACAAGTATGCAAAATCTGAAGGTAATGCTACTCAATGCTAGAAGTCTAAACCTCAAAATGCACTCTCTCGAGGCACTCCTAAAAATGGAGAACATCGATATCTGTGCAGTAACTGAGACCTGGTTCAAGGCTCCAGAGAGCACCTCTGCAATACCAGGCTACAACTTTTACCACACTTTTCGGCCACCAAACCAAGACCGAAACACTAAAGGTGGAGGAGTGTCCATATTCACCAAGGATATTCACACCTCCAGGCTAGTTGCCCAACACAATGCATCTGAAATTCTCCAGGTGCAACTAACACTAGGTAAGACTGCAATCCAAATTTTAGTTTGCTACAGATCCCCCACCATGCCCCAAGATTCTCACCACACCTTTCTAAACATACTGGAAGATATTAAGATACAACCAAACACACTAATACTGGGTGATTTCAACTACCCTGCCATTAACTGGGAAAACTACTCGGGTACCAACCTCTTTTCCCAACCGTTCTTGGAATTCATAAATTCCAACTCCCTGGATCAACTAATCCAGTCCCACCAGGGGATTCAATATCCTAGACCTGGTCATTACCAACATGGGAGATAGATGCTCCACACCAGTGGTCACCCCCCTCATTGGTCAGGTCTGACCATAAGGAAATCACCCTTGACATCCCCATCCCACCCCACCCCCCAGTAAGGAAACATCCTTAAAAAACTTCTCCAAAGCCAACATCATGCTACTGAAGTCAGAAGTGACAAACATCATGGCACCCATGCAGACGGGGTCTGAAAGTTACACTGCTGAATCCTACACTAAGGCACTGGATGAGCACATCCACTAGTGCATGAATTGTGCCATCCCAAATAGAACCAAGATGCTCTCCTCCAAAAAAAAGGAAGCCAATCTGGTGGTTCCGTGCCATAAACAAACTATACAACAGAAGGAAGAAACTGTTGCAGAAAAGAGGAAAATCCCAGGATGCAAAACACTCCCTTACCAGCCTCAGTAAGAAGCTGAGATCCCTCATAAAATCCTCAAAAGCTAGTTACAAAAATAAAATTGCCAAAGATTCCAAAGACAACCACAAGGCATTCTATAGTTATGTCAAGAATCTAAATGGCAATGCTCAGATCTGCTCTGAGCTACAACCAAATGGCATTAAATATACTGATCCCAAGGATATTGCCAATATCCTGGCAGATCAATTTAGTGCCAACCTCACCCCCCTCTCTCCCCATAAAGGGCCCATCTCAATACCAAAAGATTGCCAAATTCCATTAATCACGGCCACACAGGTAGAAACCGCACTCTCCAAAGCTAACAATACAGCATCCATGGGACCAGATGACATCCCGGGCTGTGTATTACATGAACTAAAAAATGAACTGGCACCACACCTAAGTGTCATGTTTAATCATAGCCTCACCTAGGCTTCGTGCCCACTGAGTGGTGCACAGCTACAGTTGTCCCACTCCACAAGGGGGGATCCACCTTGGATCCCAGGAACTACCATCCCTTCAGTCTGACAAGCCTGATCTGCAAGCACATAGAAAGCATTATCATGGAACTTATAAACAAAGACAATGGCAGCCTTCAAACACTGGACCCCACCCAGTTTGGGTTTGTGAAGGGCCGATCCTGTTGCCTGAACCTGATTGACTTCTTCGAATCAGTCTCCAGAGCTGTGGACGAGGGTAAGGTGGTCCACAGAGCCTATCTGGACCATGCCAAGAAGTTTGACACCATCCCCCACTCTGAAATCATAGATAAACTTACTAAGCTGGGCATAAATCCCTACATCACTCAATGGGTTGCCAACTGGCTTACTGACAGAACCCAGACTGTAAAAGAAGCCGACTCCAAATCCAACTCTAGACAAGTGACAAGTGGAGTACCTCAGGGTTCTGTCCTGGGACCGCTCTTGTTTGGCATCTACTTCTCTGAAGTTCAGGCCAACACTAAGGGACTCTGACTAACAAAGTTCGCAGATGGCTGCAAACTGGGAGCCATTACTGAATCCCCAAATGATGTGGATATTCTACGAAAGGGCCTTACAGAAACAGATGCTTGGTGCCAGAGTCATGGGCTCAAGCGTAATGCCAAGAAATGTATAGTTATCCCCTTTGGGAAAAAACATGTACTCATGAATTACCACATAGGTGGCAGTACACTAAACATCGAAAGTGTGATGAGAGACTTAGGGAGACAGGTAGACAGTGGTCTCACCTTCGATAACCACATCACCACAACAGTCAGGAAATCCTTCTATGTGGCACACCTCATTACTAAGGGCTTTTCATCCAGAAAAAAGAGGTCATTTTCTCACTGTACTCATCACTCATTAGACCCATTATAGAGTATAATGCCCTGTTTGGTATGTACTTCACAAGACATCTGCAACAGCTGGAAAGGCCGCAGAAATACCTCATTAAAAGAATCACAGGCCTAAAGCAGATGCCATATGCTGACTGTCTAAAAAACTCCAGCTATACTCTGTGGCATATTGTATACTCAGACGCGATCTCTGTTTAACATACAAGGCCATGTCAAACCCTGAGCATGTCCAACAGCTCAGGGTTTGACAAGGCCATGTCAAACCCTGAGCTGTTGGACATGCTCCACTTAAAGAAATCCCAGTCCCTCAGAGCCACACGCTCCCTGGTTCTAAACCTTGTCATCACAATGAACAAAACATGCTGGAGGGATAGGTTCCTGACCCAGAGACTCCCCATACTTTGGAATAGACTGCCCATACATGTCAAGCAGAGTGCCTCCTTGGCCTTCTTCAAAAGGAACCTTGATGATTGGATGGGAGATAGGAAATTCACCCGGGGGATCATGTCAGTCGCCCTGCTAGACAGGGGTCCAGGGAAGTAAATATTGTGGGAAGAAATATCCAGGGAATTGTTATGGCTAGGCTTGTATAGGCCCTAGGGCTGATAGCCTAGTACCAACCTATGAACCTATAAACGCTTTTGATCTACAGATAATTTTTTAGTAAGATCACAGCTCCTTTACCATTCTGATGGACATATACTTGCAACATAGTTGGTATATTAACATCATAGCATTTTAATATCACAGCTTCTGAATGTAGTTTATTAAGCATTTCAGAATTATTTTCCTATTTATAGCTCCATTTCCAAGATTCACCTTACTGTTTTTAGAGAAATGATAATCTCAGGCATATTAGGCACAACTTTTCCAAGATATTGCATCATTCATAGAAATATGTGTAATACTTACTTGTCTTCATATGAGACATATGCATGGTTCCTCTGACATTTTTGCACCAGGCTTTAGCTACCCTAATGCTACAACATTACATATACATTTCAAATGTGTCCTTCTTATTTTACTTTTGCATTTATTTAACTTGAAATTTTGCTGCCTTAATCTACTGAACATTTGTATCAGTTTCTTGTCACATTCTTCGAGTGAAATTCCACACTAATAAATTACAATTGAAGTTCACATTTATTAACATGCTTAAGCCTAAGGAAATATACAAATAAAATGTCAAACAACAAAGCAACAAAAATAATAGTGCACAAAAGGAGGAATAATTAGCCTTGATATTGGTATTTCAATTATTAATATAGGCTATCATCAAATATTTTAATAAGATCAGTATCACAGATTCATTTGCATTCTTATTGAAAATAACAAAACAGGATTCAAGACAGTACTGTTTATTTAAACCACTGTTTATTAAATTTAAACAAATGATTACATTACTCTTTTAAACCACAGGTTATTATATTAAAACACAAGTGAAATACACAACAGCAACCAAACAACAAACAAATAAATACAAACTATATACACAGCAAAATACATTAATGAAATAGGTTGCATGGTAGATGCAAGAGTATACTATAGCAAATCAATACGATCGGCCCTAAAGATAAGCCTTTGAAGAGCACTTAAACCAGCTTACAGTGGGGGATTTCCTGAGCTGCCTAGATAGCATGATCTTGATGTATGGCTTTGAAGAAGAAATGTCCAAAAGCCAGAGGATTAACATATTGCTCCTGGAAGAGCTAGACGCTGCTAGGTGTCTGACTGCAGGCAATTCAATGGCTCACACTATCTGAGAAGATTTCATAGGGTAGACCAAAGTCACGTAGGGTTAGGTAAACCAAACTAAGACTACAGCCTTGAAAATAGTGCACTGGGAGATATGTAGCCAGTGAAGCTTAATATGAATTTGCATAATATGATGGAAACAGGAGACCTCCCCAGTAGGTAGCCAGCCAGTGGAGTGATCAATACCGGCAAACAATCAAGTTCACTGTCTGGAAGTTCTGGATATAAGGAATTACAATAGTGCAGTTCAAGAGATACAAAAATGTATAACAGGAAGGACTATTGATTAAATAATGGGTTTTGATGAGAGTGGCATTCCTGATATGAAAACTGGAAGATCTGACAACTGAAATCTGTTTTTTTTTTAATTTACCTGGTGTTACCACCCATATCACACATATTTGAGATTAATTCCTGTCTGTTACCAATGGAGAAGATATTAAGAAGCAGAACTGTAATAAACTAATTCCACAAAGTGACCTTTATAACCATGACAATTGTCTGTAAGGCACTGAGTTTCAAGTAGGTTATGGGTAAACAATGGTGCTTCATAAAAAAATAAATGACTACCTCTTCTAGGTAGGCAAACACTATCATAGTGGGATAGGGATCTAAACAAGAAATTGTACTGTGCACATATGAAGCAAACGATAGAAAATCTATATAACTGGCATAGTGAATCTCAGGTGAAAAGAACGACAGCAAAATCTCTGAAGGACAATGTTCTTGCCTTACTGACACAGTATATGAGAAGATAACAGACCAGTAATTATGTTTATAACACCTTACAATCCTTTAGAGAATGGGCAAACTGTACATCAACACCCTGAATGGAGAACAAACGTTCTCCAGCAGGGTATTAATGTACAAGTAATGCCCACTGACAAACGAGTCCACCACTTCATGGCAGCTTATCAAGTTGCTGTGGATCTTGGACTGCAAAAAAAAAAAAAAAAAAAAACTAACAGTCGCTATTATTTTTATATTCACTAAGCAGGGTTCTTCTGTTTAGCGAGCATAAAATGTAAAACAAAAACAAAAAAAAAGAAAGAGAGAGACTTTGTGTGTGTGAGTGTGTGTGTGTGTGTGTGTGTGTGTGTGTGTGTGTGTGTGTGTGTGTGTGTGTGAGAGAGGGAGAGATCGAGAGAGTGAGAGATAAAGAGAGAGTGATATTGTGTGATTGGATGCATGTATGAAAACAGAGGAACCTGTGTGTGAGAGAGATCGAGAGTGATAAGCTTTTAGTTTGCTTTGACTTCTGATCATTTCAACTTTTTTAGAAGAATTTTTGGCTTACATATCAGCCTGAAAATAAATCATCATAATTGTGAGGGGTGAAATTGGTATGGCTTTGAATAGTAGTTGAAATGCCTGTAAGACTATAGAAGTATTCCTTAATGTGTACAGGAAAACATTCGCTTTTTGCTCGCAACTGTGTATATCCTTTATCATTCTCAGCTTCTCACAAAGTAAATAAATCAAAATATTAGAAAAGTTAACTTCTTTAAATGATACAACTTGAAACATGTTTTTGTACTTAATTTTGCAGTCAGATTTCAGTAGATATTGACTAAGTTGCTTTACCTTTTGATCAAAATACATTGACAATCTTTGTACAGCTCTTTTTTTTCTCAGCATGTCTTGCTAACAGTTGACTTGCAGTCTTCCCTAACCAAGTGTGATACATTTATAGATTTTGCCACCTCTATTTTTCATTTAATTAATTAATTTATTTTATTTTACATTTGTTTACCGGGAAAGTCAGACTGGACACAAGTCCTTTTTCAATGGAGGCCTGGGAAGAAAAGCTGTACTTGAACAAAAATAAATATTTACAGTTAAATGCACATGCAGATTCTAGACTTGGGTTAAAGTTTCATATAGTAGATAACCAGGATATTCATTTCATGGTAACCGAGTATATATATATATATATATATATATATATATATATATATATATATATTTACATACACACACATATGTAATTCAGTAGAATACATGTGATCGAGAATACGTGTCAGTTATTAAAACTATTTTGTGTTAGAGAAGCAAGTAATAAAGAGGTATAAATCATGTTAATTCAGACAAAGTATAGTGGTATAACTGGAACTCGTAGAGTTGTTGAAAGTGAGTATGGGGATAATATGTTGTGGATAAGTATTAAGCGGGATTAGTACAAGAACAGAGCAAAGTATTAGTTAGGTAAATTTTTAGATTACTTTTTAAACTGTAATAAGGAAGAATTGGATGTTATATGGGTGAGCAGTATATTCCATATGTTTGATATGAAGTTGGAGAAGAGGGATTCACCTGCTGTATCTTTGGCTTTAGTTACCTCAAGAAAGAATTTATTAGTGGAGCAGAGAGTTCTATTACTGGAGTATGGATCTAGTAGATTTTGGAGTGTGGGAGTTTTCATAGGCTGTTGTAGTATTTTATGGGCTACAGTAAGTTGGTTGTATAGTAGGAGATGAGGGAATTCCCACTAGTTGAGTTGATTTAGAGCTATACAATGATGTGACCTATAAGGAGCGTCAGTGGCAAATTTGGCTATTTTGTTATAACAGGAGTCAAGTTTGGCTAATTCAGTCTTTCTAAGATTAATGAGAATTGGAGAGGCATAACGGAGTGTTGAGAGGAGATGTGTGTGTGCACTGGTAGACAGTGTATTTAGTGAGAAACTACTTGTTTCTATATAAAACAACCAGTTTTTTATGTATTTTTTTATTGTCTGGGAGATGTGAATATCAAATTTTAAATTACTGTCAATCTGTATGCCTAATAGTTTGGTGTGGGTTACAGGAGAGATAGTGGTTTTATTCATATACATGATATTAAATGAGGAGTTAGTTATGGCAGATCTTGTAGGCTGGGAGATTAAAAATTTAGTTTTGTTTAGATTTAGAATTAGTTGGGATTTGGTAAGCCATGCTTCAATGGAAAGAAAGGAGTCTTGAGTTAGGGTGTGTAATTCTTGTAGGGAGGAAAAGGCACATATTAGTGTAGAATCATCTGAGTATTGGATGACAGAAATTTGTAGAGCAGAAGTATGGAGATTTTTGGTAAAAAGAGAGAACAGTAGCAGTCTCAGGATGGAACCTTAGGAAAATCCAATATTAACTCAGAACAGCTCATATTAATGTTCCTGTTCAACAGCATGCACATTGCTGTACACTTTTATGTTTCCTTTTACATATCTTTGTAAAATGATTGTTTTTACAGTACCCTATATAAATTTGATAACATTTTAGACACTTCTTTCTTTTGTGCTCATATCCACTCAAAGTTTAAAGGGATTAGTTTTCAGCTACATCAGTCATTATGTATCTCATGGCTCTCTTTCCCATCACCATCACTACTGCAGTATATTCTCATGCTAGTTCTAATTCTGGCATTTTTTATTTGGCTCGCATTTTATCTTGCATCCTTGCATTTTCTCACTTTATTCCTTTAACTGTCCCATCACCATCACTACTTCAATATATTCTCATGCTAGTTCTAATTCTGGCATTTTTTATTTGGCAAACATTTTATCCTGCAGCCTTGCATTTTCTCATTTAATTCCTTTAACTGTCTACTTGACGTTTTACTCACACTGCTTTCATCCATTGTTTTCAATAAGATCAAGTCTGCTTCTGTTAAAAACCTGCTACCACCCTATCTGGAGCATTTCTCACCAGGCCTCCGCTGAAAATTGGCTTCGTTCCAAGTTGGACTCCCAGTTAACAAATGTTAAATAAATAAATAAAATATTCATCATGTCATTACCTCTTTGGCAGGCTTTTAAGAAGTTCACAGTATTTGCATACATACACATGTATGCTTGCATAGTACTTAAATGCCATAACAAGAAAAGGTGAATGAGGGATGATTTTTCACATGCAGACATGGTATATACTTATCATAGGAGTCAAAATAAGTTTTTGATTAATAAATAAGTAAAAGAAGAACAGTAAGTACATGTACAGATATGATTTGATAAGCAAGTACAAACAAAATTTAAAATCTGTTATTCTGAACTTAAGTTGTTCAAGGGAGGCAATGCCTAAACTGCTTAAATAATGCAAAGCAGCTAGAAGCAGCCAGAATGTATAAACCAGAATGTGTAAACTACATATGGTGTCAGAAGATAGTTAATGTGGGTGCAGTCTCACTAAACAAGCCAGAATGGAATTTGAATGAGGAGACTGCAATTTTTGGTGTGTGTGTGTGTGTGTGTGTGTGTGTGTGTGTGTGTGTGTGTATGCGTGTGTGTGTGTGTATGCATGCGCGTGTGTATCTTTGTGTGTGTGTGTGTGTGTGTGTGTGTGTGTGTGTGTGTGTGTGTGTGTGTGTGTGTGTGTGTGTGTGTGTGTGTGTGTTTGAGGGTTTGCATGTGTTTTCATGAAATTATCCATGTGGAAGTGTGTATGTGTGCGTACATGTCCATTCACATGTGCATTTGTGTTTGTATGCATGCTAGTGTGCGTGTGTGTGTGTGTGTGTGTGTGTGTGTGTGTGTGTGTGTGTGTGTGTGTGTGTGTATGTCTATGCATGCTAGTGTGTGTGTATGTGTTTGTGTTTTTGTATGTGTATTTGTACGCATGTGTTTGTCAGTGAGAGGAAAAACAAAGGAAGATAGTATAGAAATATATGAATCAGTTTTGTGGCGTATTTACTTTAAGATAATCCTTTTTTGTACTGTGGAGTAGGTGGAAGATAGTTTTCTACCACACATGTCACATGTGGTGCTAAAATTATAACAAGGTGGATAACAAATAATCTAGTTAACTAAGGGAAATATCTAGCTTGCATCCAGCTATGAAGCAGTATTAACGTTGCCATATTACAGACTTCAGGAATAAGCAGTCAGGAATAGAATATGTACACATGAACCTATTGGATGATAGAAGGTAAAATTCTGGCAGTCATTAACTTTAGAAAGAATAGTACTGCTTTTCAGATGAGATGGTGCAGAAGTAGTGAGACTACAAGCTAAAGTCAAAGGGAGTGGTACCATAATATTCTAGAAAGAAAGAGAGAGAGAGATACTGAGACATAGAGAATGTAAAGATAATCATGACATAAAGGTCCTTAGGCCGTTGTTTCCATCACTGTGAAAGCTTCAGCTAGAATAGTGTCCATATCTTGACAGTATAAGTGAGGATGAAGATGAAAAATAGTTCATAAAAACATCACAGATAGTACAGGCCTCTAAAACTAAAAGTAGTATGAGAGGTTAAAACCTTAAAATGTTATATGAAGGAATGGCAATTGCCTGATACCAACTCTGAAATGTGTCAAAGGCATAAGCAGTTATGAGATTAACAAACATTGTGAGGGGGCTGCTTAAATGCTGAAGGGGATGACATCATGCTGGAAACTAGAAGTTAATGAGCAACTTCACATCTTATTTTTATGGAAAGATATGGAAAGAGTGATGATTGCTCCTAGCATATGAGGTGAGAGTGAACACAGAGATGGAATTCATTGACCCAAAACAGTTAAGAATTAGCACTAAGTAGGGAGTATGGTCATTTTTATGTATCATAATGCTCTTTCTTGATATAGTTTAAACTAACAATATTAGTCTATTTTGACTGAAAAGTATTTTAGGAAATGTATATAAATGTCAAGCAGTTATGCAATATTATCTGAGTTACTTTTTAAAGGAAAGGAAAGGAATGTCAGACAAAGAAAGTATTCAAAAGTTGACTGAGTGCCGAGGTGGGGACTGTACATATAGCAGGCATGTTAAACTGATATACTTTTCCTAAACTGTTCAATAAAGCAGCACTAAATGTGAGAAATGTGAGAATCAGAAGTGGCTCATGGTGTTGGGTTACTGGGCTTCAGTGCGCTTGCGCGCACACACACACACACACACACACACACACACACACACATATTTATATGTGTGTACATATATATATATATATATATATATATATATATATATATATATATATATATATGGATCTACTACAAAAGCTCAAAGTATCAAAAATTCGAACTGGAAATTGTTGAGACCATAAGATCAAAGTTCTGAAACTTCTAAATTGTAATAATAAAAAAAATATAATAAAAACAAAGCAATTGTTTTATGTTTTTGAAGGGGGAAAGTCCCCTCTGCACCCCCTGTTAAATAAATATGCCAACTCCAAGATCGCACTACAGTGAGGAAAATGGTACATTTTCCATTGTGCACTGTACAGTGATCTCCATTCAAAACGTTTGAAGTTTCAAAACTTTGATCTTCTAGTCTCAACCATTTGTAGTTCGAAGTTTTCAAACTTCGAGCTTGTGAAGGGAATACACATGTCTACATGTGTGTGGGTGTGTGTGTGTGTGTGTGTGTGTGTGTGTGTGTGTGTGTGTGTGTGTGTGTGTGTGTATGTGTGTGTGTGTGTGTGTGTGTGTGTGTGTGTGTGTGTGTGTGTGTGTGTGTGTGTGTGTGTATAGCTATGTATATATATATATATATATATATATATATATATATATATATATATATATACTCAGAATATTGGAACCAACAATCTTGGAAATTCAAAATATTAAAATAGGAATTTGCTTTTTTTACACACTTGAATGATCCTGGAGTTCGTATGTATAGCTGGGGGTTGCCCAATGCATTAAACAGGTTTTCAATATTTTAAGGTTTCAGTACTGTTATGATATACCCCCCCCATATATAAAGCCGATGCCCCATGTTGATTGTCAAAAAAAACCTCCAGCTATACTCTGTGGCATATCATCTACTCAGAGGTGATCTCTGCTTAACATACAAGGCCATGTCAAACCCAGTGCTGTTGGACATGCTACACTTAAAGAAATTCAAACACTCTGTACCACATAGTTTAAAGACTTCCTTTTCAAGACAGTCTATTTCTTCTAATAATTCACTTTCCACTTTCTCGAAAAATTGATTCATTAACTACATATAACTTTTACTGAGTTCAAGATTCAATTGCTGCCACTGCATTAAAAGTTCCTGGTGGGTATTTCCATATGATGGCATCTTTAGTATACGCAATCCACGTGGTACTACCCCGAAGTCTAAATAGGCTATAAAACTAAGCCTCTGCCATTGTAAATGCTTATAACTTTGAACTTTTTTCTCTAAATGGCCAAGCAGCTTATTAAACTCAGTTAAGTCATTAGTTATTAGAAGAAATAGACTGTCTTGAAAAGGAAGTCTTTAAACTATGTGGTACAGAGTGTTTGAATGAACAGTATCAGTTGTTTATTAATCGTGTTCAAACACTTAAAGAAATCCCAATCCCTCAGAGCCACATGCTCCAGGGATCTAAACCTGGTCATCACAATCAACAAAACATGCTGGAGGGATAGGTTCCTGACCCAGAGACTCCCCAGACTCTGGAATAGACTGCCCATACATGTCAAGCAGAGCACCTCTTTGGCCCTCTTCAAAAGGAACCTTGATGATTGGATGGAAGATAGGAAATTCTCCCTGGGGATCATGTCAGTCGCCCTACTAGAAGGGGAACAGAGAAGTAAATATTCTGAGAAGAAATAGCCAGGTAATATTCTGAGAAGAAATAGCTTTACCAGAAAGGCTCATCCAGACTCTGCTACACTTTGCTGTGAAGGAAAGGTTAGTTTGCTTTTATTTTTTGTATTACTGTATTGCCTTTCTATATTTTGAATACTGTAGTTTGTTTTCTTTACCTTGTGTTTTGCTTGCATTCTGTTTTAACAGCATATTAAAACTTCAAAAGAGACCACAGCTCTCTCTGTTCTGAGTCAGACAGAATTTTTTCCCACCCTCCCACTCATTTAAGTTGTCTTATTAAATACCACTGTCTTTCTAGTTGCCCACCTCTTATGTTAATCTGACCATATATCTCATTTCTCTCTACTTTCACTGGTTTATGTGAGTAATCACAAAATCATCATTTTTGAAATCCCACCCCTTCAATTATTTAAATTTATTGGCCATCCTACAGTATTTCATAGTACCAAAATACAAAAGTGACCACCCCTTTCAATCCATCTTGCTGATTTAAAAATAGTAACTCTCCACTAAACCTTAACTTTTAAACAGGTAAAACTCAAGTTACCTACTTTCACATCTAACTTCTCTAGTGCACACTGCAGAGTGCATTCTTTTCAATCTTACCTTTAAGCATCCCTGTGACTAGCACTTTCTCTAATACCTGCTGGAAAGCACTAGGAAGCCTTAAACTCATACAAACACTGAACTCTCCTTGTTAACAAGGAGAAATTAATAATAGGCACTAAACAGCCTATAATTGCAAAGTACCTTGCTAAGGAAACAGCTCCTATACTTTACAAAGAAAAAAAGCCCCAAACCAGGCATGTCCAAGGGTCAGCTTCTGGTGATTTCTCCTGTCCACCTGGTGAATCTGGGCATACTGGGCAATGCAGCAATTGCCTCATGTACACAGACAACCCTCTCCTCCTACCACCCAACACTACAACCTGTGAGAGATGCACTTACATAGCCAAAATGGAAGCAAAGCTCTCTCCACCCAAGATTGTGCTAAACAGTCAAGAGGAGAAGGTTAACACCCACACTACACCTCAAGCAACACATAGCCCTTCTAAACCAGCACCACCAACACCCACATATAGCAACACTAAATCCACATATGCAGAGGCCCCTAACTGTAACCTGCCCAAGCAACAAAGACCTCTGAAGCTGAAACGCAAACAAACACCAATCACAACCAATGTGTCACATAGTTCACAACAGCAGTGTGCCACCCAGCAACAGCCCCTAAGGCAAGACAATGTACCTAACACTTTAGTCATAGGTGACTCTATAGTCTGGCACACTGATGTCCCTCTCACCAGGTTGAATAAGGAGAAAATTACAGTTAGCTGCCTGTCGGGTGCCAGGATCCGCCACATAACGCATGCACTCAAGTCACTCCACAACAAGTACAAATATGACTCTGTCATTGTCCATGTTGGAGTGAATGACTCGAGACGTACCTCCCTGGACTACATGAAAAGAGACATGGAAGAGCTCTCGGATCATGTGGCCCAGGCAGGTATGACTCTAGCCCTGAGTAGCATCCTGCCTTCACCCAGAATGATGCCACAATATAAGGATAAAATGATTGACTTCAACAATTGGCTAAGCTTATGGTGTCATTCAAAGGGGATCCAGTATCTGTCTGCCTGGGATGACATGATTGACAGACCACGATGCTTTGCCAGAGATGGTCTGCACCTGTCGCCCCTGGGATTCAGGTTACTGGCTAGGGCTCTTGCCACACCTATAGTGCCTTTTAGGCAAACTTCAAAGGACAAAACCACCACCGTAACAGGTACAAGCATGCAAAATCTGAAGGTAATGCTACTCAATGCTAGAAGTCTAAACCTCAAAATGCACTCTCTCGAGGCACTCCTAAAAATGGAGAACATCGATATCTGTGCAGTAACTGAGACCTGGTTCAAGGCTCCAGAGAGCACCCCTGCAATACCAGGTTACAACTCTTACCACACTTTTCGGCCACCAAACCAGGACCGAAACTCTAAAGGTGGAGGAGTGTCAATATTCACCAAGGATATTCACACCACCAGGCTAGTTGGCCAACATAATGTGTCTGAAATTCTCCAAGTGCAACTAACACTAGGTAAGACTGCAATCCAAATTGTAGCTTGCTACAGTCCCCCCACCATACCCCAAGATTCTCACTACACCTTTCTAAACATACTGGAAAATATTAAGATAGAACCAAACACCCTAATACTGGGTGATTTTAACTACCCTGCCATTAACTGGGAAAACTACTCATGTCCCAACACCTTACTGCACGGTTCTTGGAATTCATAAATTCCAATGCCCTGGATCAACTAATCCATAGTCTCACCAGGGCTCCAATATCCTAGACCTGGTCATTACCAACATGGGAAATCAATGCTCCATACCTATGGTCACCCCCTCGTTAGTCAGGTCTGACCATAAGCTAATCACTCTTAACATCCACATCCCACCCCCACCCCCCAGTAAAGAAACCACCATAAAAAACTTCTCCAAAGCCAACTTCATGCTACTCAAGTCAGAAGTGATAAACTTCATGACACCCATGCAGACGGGAACTGAAAGTTCAACTGCTGAATCCTACACTAAGGCACTGTATGAGCACATCCACTCATGCATGAATCGTGCCATCCCAAATAGAACCAAAATGCTCTCATCCAAAAAAGGAAGCCAATCTGGTGGTCCCCTGTCGTAAACAAACTTTACAACAAAAGGAAGAAACTTTTGCAGAAAGAGGAAAATCCCAGGATGCAAAAACTCCCTTACTAGCCTCAGTAAGAAACTGAGATGCCTCATAAAATCCTCCAAAGCTAGTTACGAAAATAAAATTGCCAAAGATTCCAAAGACAACCACAAAGCATTCTATAACTATGTCAAGAATCTAAATGGCAATGCTCAGATCTACTCTGAGCTAAAACAGAATGGCATTAAATATACTGATCCGAAGGATATTGCCAGTATCCTGGCAGATCGATTCAGTGCCAACTTCACCCCTGTCTCACCCCCTAAATGGCCCATCTCAATACCAGAAGATTGCCAAATTCCAGTAATAACGGCCACACAGGTACAAAATGCACTCTCTAAAGCCAAGAATACAGCATCCATGGGACCATTATCATGGCTTTCTTGATATAGTTTAAACTAACAATATTAGTCTATTTTGACTGAAAAGTATTTTAGGAAATGTATATAAATGTCAAGCAGTTATGCAATATTATCTGAGTTACTTTTTAAAGGAAAGGAAAGGAATGTCAGACAAAGAAAGTATTCAAAAGTTGATTGAGTGCTGAGGTGGGGACTGTACATATAGCAGACATGTTAAACTGATATACTTTTCCTAAACTGTTCAATAAAGCAGCACTAAATGTGAGAAATGTGAGAATCAGAAGTGGCTCATGGTGTTGGGTTGCTGGGCTTCAGTGCGCTCGCGCACACACACACACACACACACACACACACACACACACACACACACACACACACACATTTATATGTGTGTACATATATATATATATATATATATATATATATATATATATATATATATCTATAGATCTACTACAAAAGCTCAAAGTATCAAAAATTCGAACTGGAAATTGTCGAGACCATAAGATCAAAGTTTTGAAACTTCTAAATTGTAATAATAAAAAAAATATAATAAAAACAAAGCAATTGTTTTATGTTTTTGAAGAGGGAAAGTCCCCTCTGCACCCCCTGTTAAATAAATATGCCAACTCCAAGATCGCACTACAGTGAGGAAAATGGTATATTTTCCATTGTGCACTGTACAGTGATCTCCATTCAAAACGTTTGAAGTTTCAAAACTTCGATCTTCTAGTCTCAACCATTTGTAGTTCGAAGTTTTCAAACTTCGAGCTTGTGAAGGGAATACACATGTCTACATGTGTGTGGGTGTGTGTGTGTGTGTGTGTGTGTGTGTGTGTGTGTGTATATATATATCTATATATAATAGTATATATATATGTATATATATATATATATATATATATATATATATATATATATATATATATAGATATATATATATATATATATATATATACTCAGAATATTGGAACCCACAATCTTGGAAATTCAAAATATTAAAATAGGAATTTGCTCTTTTTACACACTTGAATGATCCTGGAGTTCGTATGTATAGCTGGGGGTTGCCCAATGCATTAAACAGGTTTTCAATATTTTAAGGTTTCAATACTGTTATGATATACCCCCCCCCCCATATATAAAGCAGATGCCCCATGTTGATTGTCAAAAAAAAACTCCAGCTATACTCTGTGGCATATCATCTACTCAGAGGTGATATCTGCTTAACATACAAGGCCATGTCACACCCAGTGCTGTTGGACATGCTACACTTAAATAAATCCCAATCCCTCAGAGCCACATGCTCCAGGGATCTAAACCTGGTCATCACAATCAACAAAACATGCTGGAGGGATAGGTTCCTGACCCAGAGACTCCCCAGACTCTGGAATAGACTGCCCATACATGTCAAGCAGAACACTTCTTTGGCCCTCTTCAAAAGGAACCTTGATGATTGGATGGGAGATAGGAAATTCTTCCTGGGGATCATGTCAGTCGCCCTACTAGAAGGGGAACAGAGAAGTAAATATTCTGAGAAGAAATAGCCAAGGAATTGTTATGGCTAGGCTTATATAGGCCCTAGGGCTGATAGCCTAGTACCAACCTATGAACCTATTAGCCTAGTACCAACCTATGAACCTATATATATATATATATATATATATATATATATATATATATATATATATATATATATAGGTTTACTATCATAACCCAAAAGTGCACTCTGTCAAATGATGGTACATTGAAGTACAGTTTCAAAGGGGCTAAACATCAAACATAAATGTAGTGAACCAGCATCAACGAACACCGAATGGCACATGTAATGCAATGGCCACATTTGCATAACAGCGAATTTTAACATGGTTTGAAATGGGGATGTGAAATGCTTTTCACTGTCGACATTCCGGTTTGGTAACGTAACTATTTGACAGAGTGCACTTCTGGGTTATGATAGTAAAGCTATATATATATATATATAAATATATATATATACACACACACACACACACACACACACACACACACACACACACACACACAGACACACATATAAGTATATTCGAATGAACGAAATGTCAAAATGATATTGAGCATAATATCATCAGCAAATCACTTTGAACATTTGGAATGTCTAATACCCACAAAATAGCAAAAGGACAATAATTTTCTTTTGCAATCTTGAAACCACAAACCAAATGCAACACTAAGACCTAAGTTTGACTAAATAGTGGTAATCTTACAGAAAGAGTTTTTAAAGGTAAAGTGCAGGGCCAGTGTTAGGTACTGGGTTAGGGTCATGGTTAGCACACATTACTAAGGAGGAGGGTACATTAAACATAATTTTAATGTAAATTTAATTTTGTCTCTTCATTATTGCTAGCTAAAGTTAGGTAAACAAAAAAGAAAAAAAAATCTTCTTGGTGGATGAATTTGTGCACTAGATTTCAAAATGAGTCATGAAGCAGGGGCAAGCTGCAGACTACTGTAGGAGGTAGACATCATATACAAAGGGCAAAGAGATTAATTCAGATACAAGTAGCCTCAGAAGATTTACTAGGGTTTTTAGTTAGTGAAAAAAATAGTGCTAATTCAGTGCAAGTGAATGACTGAGTTGATCTGATGGACATAATGCAGGACTGCAAGCAGAGCTGGACTGAATTCGGTAAAAGTGCTGCTGAGATCAGGATGGAAAAGGGTTACTAGAGATTGATGGTGTCCTGAACCTAACTGGAAGGAGCTTGATAGGAGACTTAACCACTCAGATGTGGGTACTAATCAGAGGAAACTTCAAAATTATTTGGCATTCAATAAAATATGGAGGAAGTAACTTTTTAACTAGGTGAGCAGGAGGACAACATGAATGGAAGTGAACAGGCATAGTGTGAGAAACCAAAATCATTTTCATACATAGCCAGCGTGACCCAAGAGACAGCTGAATGAGTAGACATTGTGAGGATATGCTTTAAGTGAAGTCTAGAAGCCTTTCTAGGGAAGTGGTACATGTTAACACAATTATTACTCTAGTTGCTACAATTCAAAAATGGTTTTATTGCTGTGATGCACGTAACATGAGAAACAGCTCTTGATACTTCCTTTGGAATGCTGCATTTCTTAAAATCCTTTTGGTAAAGAATGCAGCAGGTGCATTTGCTTTCACCATGAGTTAAGTTCTATATAGTGCATCCAGCTAGATGTTCAGTGAGATACTTAACTATCTTGCTTAAAACAAAGCTTTTAAAATGGATAATCTAAGTAAGTTGTTTTAAAAAAGGTGTAAGTTAATTAAACTTCCTTTTCCTGTATATAATGCTTTTAAATTATGGACAGGGGAGGAAGGGGAGAATTATAAGTGTAAACATAGGAAGGAGAAGAGGAAGGTACAGGCAAAAAATGGTGAAGTAAACTGATTTTTTAGATGTGAAGCAGGTGAGTGCAGATAAGGATGTGTGCTGCTTTATTCTGGTTAACTCAGATTCTCTTATAAACATGGAAGCCATGAAAACCTTTGCAGCAAGTGTGGATAATATATGTGGATAAACGCCTTGGAAAATTAGTGTTTGGAAAAAAGAGAGAAGGGGTGTGGCCAAGATGGTGAACTGTTAGCAGCAGGAATTTGTTCTGCAATCTTTATATTTGTTCTGACAAGACTTTATTTTAAACTTGAAAGAAAGCATCAAAAAAAAAATCTTTTGAAGAATTTTTTTTCCAGAAAAGAACTTACTTCTTTATGTTTTCATGTCAAAATTTCAAGTAAAAGGCTTGCATCTGATTTCTTATGAGTCACTTGAAAACTGTTTCACAGGAACTATCTGTTAAAAAAGAACTACAGTCTTTACTTAGTAACATTCAAAATCTTTCTCTTAAAATGGATAAATTTGATACAAAAATGGGTTCAATTAAGGAAGAATGCAGTAAACAAATAGAAATTCTTAATGAAATGTTTAAGCAGCACAAAACACAAATATCCAGAATAGCAGATGCAGTAAATGACATTAATGAAAGAATGCCTGAAGAAGAAAACGTCACAGTTCTTTTGAAACACAATAACTCATTGCTAGACAGAACCGATGATCTTGAAAACAGAGCTAGAATAAATACATTAGAAGAATTTATGGTCCTCCTGAAAAACAAAAGGGAGATAATGTAATAAATTTCCTAACTTCCTGGCTTCCAAAAATATTAAACTTGCCAGAAACCTTATCCTTTGGATTTGAAAGAGTCTATAGATCTCTGACCAATGCTCCTAAAAAAAACTGTCCATCAAGATCTGTTATTGTTAGATTTGTTTCCTGTCAAGATAAAGAATTAATATTAAAGACTGCATGGTCTAAGTGTCCTATCAAAATGAGGAACAATATAGATTAGATGTGACAATGATTACTCATCTTCAGTAGTAGCAAAAAAGGAAAAACCTGCTTGCCATTAATAAAGGAACTGAAGAAATCAGGAATTAAACTCATTTACTGTCTCCTGGCAAATTAAGATTTTTTTCCAGATGGCCAGAATATTCCTGAATCCTTAAAGAATGCTATTACTTTCACCTAAAAAAAGACAAGATTTTAGACTAAACAGAAGATGGAACATTAAGGAAGGATAGTGAAATAAATGGCTGAAAGCAATGGAAAAAATAAAAAAATTAAAAGACAAATTAATATTTTACTGTATATTTTTGGACGTTTAGTAAATCTTATTTTGAACTTATCATTTGGACTCTTTTAATTTAATGAGGTAAAATAGTCATCTTCTCTTTCTGTCCTTTTACGTCTCATATATTTATATATATATATATATATATATATAGAGAGAGAGAGACAGAGAGAGAGAGAGAGAGAGAGAGAGAGAGAGAGAGAGAGAGAGAGACAGAGAGAGAGAGAGAGAGAGAGAGAGAGAGAGAGAGAGAGAGAGACAGAGAGAGAGAGACAGAGAGAGACAGAGAGAGAGAGAGAGAGAGACAGAGAGAGAGACAGCGAGAGAGAGAGAGAGAGATACAGAGAGAGAGAGAGAGAGAGAGAGAGAGAGAGAGACAGAGAGAGAGAGAGAGACAGAGAGAGAGAGACAGAGAGAGAGAGAGAGAGAGAGAGAGAGAGAGAGAGAGAGAGAGAGAGAGAGAGAGACAGAGAGAGACAGAGAGAGAGACAGAGACAGAGAGAGAGACAGACAGAGAGAGAGAGAGAGAGAGAGAGACTGACAGAGAGAGAGAGAGAGAGACAGAGAGTGCCTGTACTGCTTGTAGTTGTGTGTAAGTTTGTATGTCCTGAAGTGCATGCATCTATATGTCTATATTTTATTTACATGTATATATGTATAGATGTTTATATGTATTTATGTTACTATGTATGTATGTTGGTATTTATGTGCATTTATACATCTACGCATATATCTCAGAATAATCAATTGTGGTTATGTAGGTGTGTTGTAAAGTTGTAATAGGCGACTCTATAGTCAGGCCTACTGATGTCCCACTAACTAGGCTGGACAAGGAGAAGGATACCATTAACTGCCTGTCAGGTGCCAGGATCCGCCACATAACACAAGCACTCGGGTCACTCCAGAACAAGTACAAATACAACTCTGTCATTGTTCATGTTGGTGTAAATGACCTGTGACGTACCTCCCTGGACTACATGAAAAGAGACATGGAAGAGCTCTCTGATCATGTAGCCCAGGCCGGTATGACCCTGACCCTGAGTAGCATCCTGCCCTCACCAAGAATGATGACACAGTATAAAGAAAAAATGATCAATTTCAACAACTGGCTACATTTCTGGTGTCATTCAAAGGGGATCCAGTATCTGACTGCCTGGGATGACATGCTCGACAAGCCACGTTGCTTCGCAAGAGATGGATTGCACCTGTCATCCTTAGGCTTTTGAATACTGGCCAAGGCTCTTGCTGCCCCCATAGTGCCTTTTTTAGGCAAGGCTCAAAAGACAAACGTGCCACCATAAATAGCACAAGTAACCAAAAACTGAGGGTAATGCTACTCAACGCCAGAAGTCTAAACCTCAAAATGCACGCACTCGAGACACTCCTCAGTATGGAGAACATCGACATCTGTGCAGTAACAGAAACCTGGTTTAAGGCTCCTGAGAGCACCCCAGCACTACTGGGCTATAACTCATACCATACCTTTCGGCCACAGAACCAGGACCGCAACACAAAAGGGGGGGTGTATCCATATTCATCAAGGATACCCACACCGCCTGGTTAGTGGCGCAGCTCAATGCATCAAAGATCATCCATGTGCAATTAACAATGGGCAAAACTGCAATCCAAATTGTAGTTTGCTACAGATCACCCACCATGGCCCAGGACCCCCATTCTGCATTTCTGGAGACACTGGGAAATATGAAGGTCCTACCAAACACCTTAATACTGGGTGATTTCAATTACCCAAACATAAACTGGGAGAACTACTCAAGTACTAAATCCCTTGCCCAACGCTACCTAGAATTTATAAACTCGAACACCCTGGATCAACTGGTCAACACCCCCACCAGAGGGAACAACATATTGGACCTTGTCATCACCAACATGGGCAACCGGTGTTCCACACCGGAGGTCAACCCCTCGCTGGTTAGATCAGACCATAGACTAATCACTCTGGATATCCACATTCCACCCCCACCCCCAATCAAGGAAACCACCATGAAAAACCTTTCAAAAGCAAACTTCACATTAATTAAGACTGAGGTGGAAAGGTTCACAGCCCCCATGCTAAAGGACAATGTTGTTCAAGCTGCTGAAACCTTTACAAAGGCACTCTATGAGCATCTGCAGGAATGCATGGATCATGCTATCCCAAGTAAAACCAAGACTCACTCCTCCAAGAAAAGGAAACCAGTCTGGTGGAACCCTGCCATAAACAAGCTATACAACAGAAGGAGGAAACTAGTACAGAAAAGAGTAAATTCCCAAGAAGGAAAGACATCCCTGATCAGTATCAGCAAGAAACTATTATCCCTCATTAAATCATCCAAGGCTAGTTTCGAAAGGAAAATTGCCAATAACTCCAAAGATAACCACAAAGTGTTCTTTAGCTATGTCAAGAACCTAAGAGGAAACTCTCAGATCTGCTCTGAGTTAGTGCAGAATGGCACAAAATACACTGAATCGACTGATATTGCAAACATTCTGGCAGACAGGTTTAGTGCAAACTTCACCCCCCTCTCACCCCCTAAAGGGCCCATAAGCATACCAGAAGAATGTAGGGCCCCATCAATCACCGATGCACAGGTTAAAACAGCCCTATCCAAAGCCAAAAACACAGCTTCAATGGGACTGGACAGGGTCCCAGGCTGTGTCTTACAAGAGCTCCAAAATGAACTAACCCCTCACCTAAACACACTGTTCAAACTCAGCCTCTCTACAGGCTATGTACCCATAGAGTGGCGCACAGCAACAGTTATCCCGCTCCACAAAGGTGGAGCCACAATGGATCCCGGGAACTATTGCCCTATAAGCCTGACTAGCCTGGTCTGCAAGGCTATGGAACGCATCATCATAGAACTCATTAACAGAGACATTGGGAACCTCCATACCTTGGACCCTACCCAGTTTGGTTTTGTTAAGGGCAGATCATGCCTCCTAAACCTGGTGGACTTCTTTGAGATGGTTACCAAGGCATTAGACGAGGGAACGGAGGTCCACACAGCCTACCTAGACCTCGCAAAGGCTTTTGACACCATTCCCCATTCTAGTATTATAGACAAGCTCACTATGTCACAAGATGGGTTGCCAACTGGCTCATGGATAGAACCCACATGGTGAGAGTTGCAGGCTCTATGTCTGACTCTAAACCGGTTACAAGTGGCGTCCCCCCAGGGCTCAGTCCTAGGACCCCTCCTGTTTGGTATATACTTCTCAGAGGTACAGGCAAGCATAGGAGGACTAAGGCTGACCAAGTTTGCAGACGACTGCAAACTAGGGGCCATAATTGATTCTCTGGCTGATACAGACACCCTCCAGATGGGTTTCACTGAGACGAATACCTGGTGTCAAAATCATGGTCTCAAGCTAAATGCCAAAAAGTGCATAGTCATCCCCTTTGGAAAAAAAAAATACCCACGAACTATCACATAGGTGGTAATCCCCTAAATACAGAAAATGTAATAAGGGATCTGGGGACCCAAGTAGATAGTAATCTCTCCTTTGATAATCATATTGCCAAGGTGGTTAGAAAATCCTTTTATGTGGCCCACCTAATCACAAAGGGTTCACATCTAGAACAAAAGAGGTTATTGTGCCTCTCTACTCATCACTCATTAGACCCATCATAGAATACAACACCCCATTTGGGATGTACCTTACAAGACACCTGCAACAGCTGGAAAGGCCACAAAAGTACCTCACCAAGAGGATTACTGGCCTCAAACAGATGCCCTATGCAGCCCGACTCAAGAAACTCCAGCTGTACTCAGTTGCATACCGCTTACTCAGAGGTCATCTCTGCCTGACATACAAGGCCATGTCCAACCCAGAATTGATGGACATGCTCCATCTAAAAAAAAAACAAATCCCAGAGAGCCACACACTCTACAGATATAAACCTCACCACCATGATAAATAGGACATGTTGGAGGGATAGATTCCTATCCCAGAGACTCCCCATGCTTTGGAACAGGATTCCAATATACATCAGGCAGAGCCCCTCACTAATACTTTTCAAGAGAAACCTTGATGGGTGCGTGGGAAACAGAAAATTTACCCCGAGGATCACTGCACTGGCTCTGCTGGACAGTGGTGCAGGGAACTGATGGCTCTGCTGGACAGAGGCACAGGGAACTAATCTAAGGGGGTGGCGAAAGCCAACACATTCTGGCTAGGCTTATAAATGCCCTTGAGCAGATAGCCTAGTACTTACCTATGAACCTATGAACCTATAATTGTTAAAATAGAAGCTTAGAATGATTAGCTGATATAATAATAAACAAAATAAATATTTCTCTTGTTTATAGATTATAGTTTTCAAACTTAAAACACATATTATTGTCTTTAACTCACTTAATAAGCACACAGTGCAGCTTTGTTATATCTTTATTTCTGCTTACTTTTTTCTTGTGTATTTTGAAATATCAGATATATTTAATATGTAGTTAAACATCTTGTGTGTTTTGTTTGACATTTATAGTAGTAGAAGATGATCAAGTTTTGGTATATATGGTGTGTGGCCTTTCTGTCATGCTTAGATTGAGAGTGTACAGTTTGTTTCACTATAGAAAGTTTTTTGGGGTGTGCTGAAAATGGGTATGTTTCATAGTTGGGTCTATAGTACCATGCTTGCTTTGGTTTATGTATCTTTTTATCACATGATTTGTTGTTGTTTGTGTGATTCTGATTGGGCAGTGATTGATCCTTTATCTGTAGATTTGTGGCATCTTTTTTGTTAAGATGGTGATAAGATTAAGGGTAGATTTGATTTTTGAAACAACCCCTTGTTTATGAGTTACAGTTGCACATTTAAGGTTGGTGTTTGAAGGTTTTAATAGCTGTTTTGGAGGTTGTGTCTGTTGCTAGGCAAGGTGCTTTTTCTTCTTCTTCTTTTAAAAGGGGAAATAGAATTTAAATTGCTTACCTATTTTATCCCACCATAGTCCCGAGCAGATATTCAAATTACATTGTTGTGGATGAAGAAACTTTGTTAATGTATGTTAAGATGGTGGAAGTAGAAGGTCATGTCAAAGGTTATAGTAAATTCATGGCATATTATTTAAATAAGCCGCATTATCCTTTTATTATGTAGTCTATGTACTTTCCGTATGAGATAGTGAAGGCAACCATGTATACAAATATGTGGATTACTGCTCTCTGATACACCACACACAGCCAGGTTTGTACTATATATCTAGTCAATTATTCAAATTTTTGTATATTTTTGATTTGTGTCTCATGAAGCTTGTACATTTCTGGCAAGTTGTTGAAGGTTGTGGTAGTTAAATGATGGCAAAAATTTTAGTTTTAGATTTAGTACTCTTAAAATAGGTATCTTGATGTAAAAGCTATTATTATAGCAACTTTTAAGTTTATATCATAGGTTCATAGGTTCATACTAGGCTATCTGCCCAAGGGCATTTATAAGCCTAGCCCATAGTTATGTGGCTTTCGCCACCCCTTTAGTTTGAATAAAAACTATGCCTATCATTTTGCTGTGCCTCTGTCAAGCAGTGACACTGAAGTAATCCCTGGGGTATCTCCCATCCATTGGTCAAGATTCCTCTTGAACAAGGCCAGAGAGGTGCTCTGCCTCACATGTACCGGGATTTTGTTCCACAGCATAGGGAGTCTCTGGGTGATGAATCTGTCCCTCCAGCACGTTCTATTTATAACCGTGTCAAGGTTTAAGTCTCCCGCCCTTGTGGTTCTGAGGGATCTAGATTTTTTGAGGTGAAGCATATTCATCAAATCTGGGTTTGACATGGCCTTATATGTCAGGCACAGGTCACCTCTGAGCAAGCGGTATGAGACTGAATAGAGCTGGAGTTCTTTCAGTCGGGCAGCATAAGACATATTTTTGAGACCCTTTATCCTTTTGGTGAGGAACTTTTGGGGCCTTTCAAGCTGCAGCAGGTGTCTGGTCAGATACATTCCGAACGGGGCATTGTACTCAATCATAGGTCTAATAAGTGATGAGTACAGGGGGACGATGACCTCCCTTGATCTAGATGTGAATCCCTTCATGATCAGGTGGGTGATATAGAAGGTTTTCCTAACTACTTTAGCAACATGAGTGTCAAACGAAAGGCTACTGTCAACCTGGGTCCCCAGATCTCTGATGACTTTTTCTGTGCTCAAGTGGATTGCCACCTATATGGTAGCTAGGGGTAACCTTGTTTTTCCCGAAGGGTATGACTATGCATTTTTTGGCGTTTAACTTCAGGCCATGGCTCTGGCACCAGTTATCCGTTTCTGTGAGGCCCTTCTGGAGGATATCTGTGTCAGATGTGTTTTCGACTATGGCGCCCAGTTTGCAGTCATCTGCAAACTTTGTCAGCCATAACCCTCCTGTGTTTGCTTGTACTTCAGAAAAGTAGATGCCGAACAAGAGTGGACCCAGGACTGAGCCCTGTGGGACACCACTTGTGACAGGCTTTGAGTCTGACATGGCTCCAGCAACTCTGACCCTGTGGGTTCTGTCACTTAGCCAGTTTGCAACCCATCTTGTGATGTATGGGTTTACATTCAAGCTGATGAGTTTTCGATGATACCTGAGTGGGGTATTGTGTGAAGGCCTTTGCCAGGTCGAGGTAGGCTGTATGGACTGCCTTTCCCTCATCAATGGCCTTGGTGACTGTCTCGAAAAAGTCAACCAAGTTTAAGAGGCAGGATCTGCCTTTGACAAAGCCAAACTGAGTTGGATCCAAAGTCTGCAAGTTCCCTATGTCTTTATTTATGAGTTCCATTATGATCCTCTCCATGGCTTTGCAGATAAGGCTTGTCAAGCTAATGAGGCGGTAATTTCCAGGGTCTGTGGAGGCACCGCCCTTATGAAGTGGGACCACAGTGCGGCGCCACTCCTTGGGTACGTATCCTGAGGTGAGGCTAAGATTAAACAGCTGTCCTAACTGTGGGTTTAATTCCTCGTTGAGTTCATGAAGCACACAGCCGGGGACACCATCCGGTCCCATGGATGCTGTGTTTTTGCCTTAGTGAGGGCAGTTCTCACCTGGGCGTTGGAGATGTTTGGGGGCTACAATCCTCTGGAATAGATATCTCTCCTTTTGGGGAGGGGAGAAGTTTGCACTGAACCTGTCAGCCAGTATGTTGGCAATGTGTGTAGGTTCAGTAATTTTCACATCATTTTGAACTAATTCTGAGCATATCTGGGAGTTTCCTCCTAGGTTTCTAACATAGCTAAAGAAGGCCTTATGATTCTCTTTAGAGTCCTTGGCGATTTTTCTCTCAAAATTTGCCTTGGATGATTTTATGAGAGCTCTTAGTTTTTTACTTATAATGATCAAAGGTGTCTTACCTTTCAAGGATTTTGCTCTATCTTGTAGCAGCTTCCTCCTTTTGTTGTAGAGCTTGTTTATGGCTGGGGTCCACCAGACTGGACGCTTGCCTTTGGTACAGAGAGTCTTAGTTTTGTTTGGGATTGCCTGATCCATGCAGTCCTGTAGGTGCTGGTAGAAGGCATTTGTAAGTGATTCAGCGGTTTGAGTAATGTTTACCATTGGCTCAGGGGCCTTAAAGGAGACCACACTAGTTTTTAGAAGTGTGAAATCGGCTTTTGAGAAGTTTTTCACTGTGGTCTTTTTGTTTCAGGTGGGGGGATGAGGACCTCCAGCGAGATTAGTTTATGATCTGATCTCACCAGTGAGGGGTATACTTCGGTGTTGAACATTTTGATCCCATGTTCGTGATGATGAGATCAAGTATGTTTTCTCCTCTTGTGGGGATGGTGACTAGTTGTTCCATGGCATTTGAGTTAATGAACTCCAGGAATCTTTGGGTTAGAGTGTTCGGGCTTGAGTAGTGTTCCCAGTCTATATTAGGGTAGTTGAAGTCACCTAGTATGATGGTGTTTGGAGATACATTTATCCCTCAATGTTTTCAGGAAGGCAATGTGAGGTTCCTGAGTTTGAGAGGGTGGCCTGTAACATGCTACAAATTGCAGAGCAGTCTTGCCTATGGTTAATTGCACCTGGATGGTCTCCGATGCATCGTGCGTTGCCACCAACCTTGAGGTGTGGGTGTCCTTTATGAATATGGACACCCCCCCTCCTTTCTTGGTGTTGTCCGGATTTTGGGGCGGGCATGATATGAGGTGAAACCTGTTAGTGCTGGGGTGCTCTCAGGAGCCTTGAACCAGGTTTCTGTCACAGCACAGACATCGATGTTCTCCATATTGAGAAGGGCCTCGAGTGCGTGCATCTTGAGATTGAGACTTCTGGCATTGAGCAGCATTACCCTTAGTTTTTTTCCTTTTTGGTGTTCTAGGGTGGTAGGTTTAGAATTTGAGCCTTGCCTAAAAAAGGCACTATGGGGGTGGCAAGAGCCTTTGCCAATATCCGGAAGCCCAGGGGTGACAGGTGCAAGCCGTCCCTTGCGAAGCACCGTGGCTTGTCCAGCATGTCACCCCAGGCAGACAGACATTGGATCCCCTTTGAATGACACCAGAATTTAAGCCAATTATTAAAGCTGATCATCTTATCACTGTATTGTGGCATCATTCTAGGTGAAGGTAGGATACTGCTCAAGGTCAGGGTCATACCTGCCTGGGCTACATAATCAGAGGGCTCCTCGATGTCCCTTTTCATGTAGTCCAAGGAGGTACGTCTCAGGTCGTTGACACCAGCGTGGACAATGACTGAGTCGTACTTGTACCTGCTGTTGAGAGACCTGAGTGCTTGCGTTATGTGGCGGATTCTAGCGCCCGACAGGCAGCTTACTGTGACCTTCTCTTTACTCAGTCTGGTGAGCGGGACGTCAGTGTGTCTGACTATGGAATCACCAATGACAAGTGTGTCTGGCATTTTGTTTGGCCTTAAGGGCTGTGACTGTTTGACACTCTGACTGTGTGGTCTATGTGTCGCATGTGTTGGGTCGTGAGGTGGTAGTTGTTTGGGTGTCTGCTTTGGTGGCCTCTGCTGTTTTGGTAAATTTTTGATCAGAGCCTCGAGTATGTCTTTGTGTGAGTATGTGTATGATTTGAAGTTGTGATGGTACCATGTGTGACTGGGTATGTATTGTGTGTGGTTACCTTCTCCTCCTGTCTGGTCTTGCCAGTCCTATGTTGAGAGAGCTCAGCCTCCAGTTTGGCCGTATAGTTGCATCTCGCATGTATTTGTGTTTTGTGGGAGAAGGAGAGGATTGTCTGTGTACATGAGGCAGTTGTAACATTGCCTCAATATTCCCAGGTTCACCAGTTGAGCTGGAGAGGACACTAGCAACTGATCCCTCGACATACTAGAAGTAGTAGATAAAGAGACTTTCAAAGGACTCCGGGGAAGTGGGTTTTAGGCTGGTGGGGTACTATCTATAATAAGAGTGCTTTATCAAGGTGCAAGTACTGTAGGAGTAAGTGCTAGGCTTTACAGATAGAGAATAGTCTACTTGGGAATCAAGTAGAGATGAACTTTTCAGTTATAGGATATGCTGGTTAGATCAGCAGTACAGCTCGAGGAAGGTAGTTTTAAGGGAAAATTGGAAGAGTGGAATTTAGATGGCCCAAATAGTTTAACCTTGTTTAACCGCCGCTGCTCTTGTGTGCAACAGTGGTAACTCTGCTAAATCAGCGCAGCGTTTAGCGTGTTTTATAGCAGGGGCTGAAGGGAGCTAGGAATTGGCCCAAAACGACCAATGGACTACTAGTTTCTGGCTGAAACTTCACCAAATCAGACAAAAAGGCCGCTCAGTGCTTCCCACTCCCACTGGTAAGCAAAGAAACTTCCCTCCTTCCTAATAAGGCAATGGATCAGTAACAGGAACTAAAAACAAAGCCCAGGGATCAGCAACTCTGAAACTGGACTACTCTAGTTCAGTAAGGCGGGAAAACAAGAGATTTTTTTTGTTTTATTACAGAGACAAGGAAAAAAACAGACAGTAAATGCTGTAAATCGGCTAGCGCACTTTAGTGTGTAGCCTACAGAAACAATTTGCAATAATTAGTAACAATTAGTCCCTGATGTCCGGTCATTGTCCCTCCTTTATTTTGGCTCCTCTCATTTGGTTTGCTCTAAGAGGATTGATTTGTGCAATCTGAATTTCAAATGCTTCAGACTTGACTGCCACATAAGTCACTATATGTAGTGTACAAGTATCCCTATTGCTGAATAGGTGCAAATCAGAGGATCTATTAACACTGTAAATAATAATACATATACTGCACATCTTTTAAATCTTATTGATTGACTGTATTTGTTTGCCTTTCAGCCAGATAATGGATTAAAGGATTTATGTGAATAGCCCATTTGTATGGTTAACAATTTGAAGTAATCCTAGATGGAATCAGTCCACTGCATGATATACATACATTATGGTATTCACTTCTGCAGGCAGTGAGGAGATGTGATGGTTTCATCAGCAACACATCTTTAGGATGTTACTGGCATAGCTGAGAAAGCCTTAGCATGTACATACTTTGATCAAGATGATCTTTCACTTATTAAATATCAGTTGTAACCCAAATGTTTTATATATAGTACATATTGGGCATATTTACATCTTTGTTTAAGTATATGAGATTAGTGTTCTATTGGGAAACCACAAGACTGCATGTAACACAGAATGTAAATTAATTAATAATTCTATAACTGTAAAGTGTTGTGACTTTTGCTTAGTTTGAAAATATTTGATCGGGGAAAGAGAATGATAGCTAGTAGATGAGAAAGCAGATATACAAGAATGAAGATGTAATGGGTGCATGAAATGAGGATTGGCTGCAGCAGCTGAAGAATGGTTAATGGAGCAGCTACAAACTGATATCTCAGCCTTTTTAAATTCTCATCATCAGTTCCCTTTTTCCTATTTTCTACATGAGGTCAGGGTGTCATGTCAGCTGTCACCATTTCTCTCTCTGTTCAATGCCACTCTCTTACTTTCTTCAATACTGATAAACCCCTGCCCTCTTTAGTAGTAGACGCTACCCCTAACCCTAACACTGCCCCCTCCCTCAACCTTAGCCCTACACCTTACTTTCCTAAAAGCTTTTGCATAACACTGACACTGTTCAGATACATTTGATGCTAGTGTTATGTGGGTTTTAGAGTTAATATTAGGAGAGGAAATAATTTTCCTTTCTCAATATTATTGCATTTGGTGTTTTTTTTTTTTGGTACTGTGTATGTTCTAACTGTTTTTGTCAGTGTTTTTAATTCAACATTAAAATAGTTTGCTCATACACAATAGGTATAAGTGCATGCAAGATATTTGTTGAAGTTTTAAACAAAGTTTACATAACTATTTAATAGATACTTGTATATATGTCAAATACCTTCAATAGGATAATTACCTTTTGCAAAGGGCAGTTATAGTTATAGAATCAGAGAGGAAAAGGGAAGAGGAAGGAAAAAAGAGAGGCTAGAAAGGAAAAGAGAAAAAGGAAAAGGGAAAAAGTGAAGATAAAGGGAAATGAATGAGAGTAGAAAGAAACTTTAACCTAAATTTAGTTAAATAATAATAACATTCCTCCACTCCTTTCCTTTTACATGTGTACATATTTTATACAATGGTATCATTTTAAACCTATTATTAGTCACTTTATATATTAAAATGCCTTTTTTATTTTCTTATTATAAATAGTAGCAGATCCATTTTTTTGTTTGTATGAGTGGTTTGGTAGGTAGTTCCGATGGGATTTCTCCTCAAACTATATGATGAGATTGAATTATTGAAGAGAAATTTTATTGATGTTCTAATTTTGGAGATTATGTCAATTGTTAAAATTCTTGCTTATGGGTGTCTTATTCTTAATATTTAACTTTATATGTAATTCAAATTATTATTTAAAAAGAAAGTTCTTAGCAGATGAAAGTGGCATGTCTTTGTTAGAATTTTTATAATATGTCTTACTTTAAACATGTCTTGATTAACATAAATGGGCTTAATAATGGTTAAAAGGGGAAGTTTACTTAAGTATTGAAATTTATTTAAAACTCAATTTGTCTTCTTACTAGAAACTATTTTAATCCATAAAAATATTAATAGACTAAATTTAAAAGAGTATATAGCTTTGGTTAGTTCCAGTTTCAAAGAAAAAAGAATGGAAGTTGGAATTCTATGGACAAATTCTATTTTAATGACAAAAATGATTAATGTTTATAGTGACAGTAAAAGAATGATGTGTATAATAGTGTTAGAAACACAAGGAATACTATATACTTTAGTAAATAGTTACTGAATTCCAGGAATTGGAACTAAATTTACTAATACATTGTTATATATTATTATGTCAATTTTTTAAGAAAGTTTTGTGATGGCTGAAGATTTTAATTGCTGATTAAGAGAAAAAGACACCAGTGCATGTAGTAAACCTGGATTAACTGTTGTACTTATATCATTATTACATTTTTGAACTATTTAATTTTAAAGATATTAGGGACTTTTTGGTATCTGGTTAATTATTTACATTCACTATTCATATAGACTTGGAACTCAGTGTAGAACAGAGTCTTTCTATCAAATGATTTAACTGGTTTTGTGCTATCAGACCATAATAGAAGTATATTTGATATTATACTTAAGCTAAGACATTTACTGTGGTGGTGGTGCTGCTGTAGTGTTGTCCCTCACAGTTAGACGTTGCCCATTCGATTCTCAGTTAGAGCATCTTCTGTGTGGCAACATGCATGAATGGGTGTTCCTTCATTGAAGGTTGTGGGTTAGGCCTGGCAAGCCAGCACGTAAAACTCTACTGCAAATCATTAGTGGACCGGAGTTCCGCTGTGGCGACCCCTAACCGGGAAAAGCCGAAAGACACAAACAAACTTAAGCTAAGACATTTAATTCCCTGCAATATAATACCTGTATATATATATATATATATATATATATATATAGTAAAATTAAAACGTTTAATGGTTTCTTGATGAAATTAATCAATTTATAGATAGTAATAATAATGTAAAGGTTTCAATTGTAATTCTATGGGATTATTTAAAGGCCTGTTTAAATGGTAAGTTAATGAGTTGGTATATTAACAAAAAGAAAATGAAATAAAGAATTATTATAATTACCAACACAGTTTGGTAAACTAAAAATTAACATTCAAAAAGGTAATAACGGTCTAATTTAAGAAATGAAAACAATAACATAATATATATTGAAATTTTACACTATAAAGCTTCAACTAACTTAAAAAATAGGAATTACAACCCTAAACATATGCATAATTAACCACCAAATAAAAAAAAGAGAAGCAAATCTAATCAAATTAAAGAAATCTTTATACCAGCTAGCAATATAAAAGCTACTAATAAAGAAGGTATCCTAGAAAGCCTTAGGAATTATTATAACAAATGTAATGAAAATAATAATATTAAAGCAGAAACAGAAATAGTCAAAACAGTTTAAAGAAATAATATGCATATTTATTTAACCAAAGATCGAATGAAAGAATTAAAAGAATAAATAAAAAGCTAAAAGACAATTGAGCTCTAGACAATAATAGAATTATATCAGAACTATAGAAATTATTAGTAAAAGCGGCATTAGTTATTTTATTACTAGTATTTCCCTAGTCAAACAAATATCTGATCTTTCTCCTTCTTGGAAATATACTCTTATTTTTCCCATCTTAAAGCAAGATAAAAATTTGTCATTATGTTCTACTTATAGAGGAACTATTAAACACTGATTACAAACTGATTGTGTCTATTTATGTTAACAGAATTAAACATTTTCTTCCATTGTAAATTGATAAAGTTCAAACCTGTTTTATACTTAATAGATAATCATATGATAATATTAAAAGAATAATTGCATTAATTGATTATGCTAATTATATGAAAAAAGAGTTAGCAATAATTAGCTTAGATATAAGCAAAGGATTTGATTCTGTTGACTGGTTTTATTTATTTTCTGTACTAGAAATGTATAATTTTCATACACTTTCATTCAGTTTACTAATTATCTTTATCAGACTTCCTGTAGATTTATTAAATTATGTTTGTTTCCAAACCAATAAAAATATGTAAAGGCACTAAGTAGGCTTGGACATTATCTCCAGTATCATTTGCTTTAGTGATTGAACCATTTGCAAATGTTATGATATAGCTTAGATCTGAAGAGTTTTAAAATACATGATAGCTATTCTTCTAAAATCCAACTTCTTGCAGACAATATATTATTGACAATATCTTTGACTTCATTAATTAAATCACTGAAATTATTTGAATCTGTATAGGGTTTGAGTTTTAATAATAATAAAACTAACATTTTATTAATTAACAATAAATCACCTGAATTTATTACAAAGTATACTGAATTTAATTGGGGTAATAAGCCAATTAAATATTTAGGGATCACTTTGTTAAATATTTGTGCTGCTACATAACTGATTAAATATAATAACTTTTTGAATTCTATTAATTTGTTAATAAGTAAATGGATTAAGATTTTTTACTATGGAAGATAGATTAACTTTAATCAAGATGATTATCTTACCAAAATATTATATATTATTCAGTAAGCTTCTCTTTTCCATTCTAAAGGGCTCATTAAACAATTTATTTACTTTTAAAAATTCTCTGGTTCCAGAATAAACCAATATTGACAATAGATCATCATACTAATGATTGGATAATTTAAAGAGTAGGATTCCTGGGTATAGAATTATATGCTTTATCTTTGGGCATTAAAACTGTAGCATTAAGGTTAAATACTTTAGGATTGTAGGATCATAGGATCATAGGAGGTTACTAGGCTAATGATCCTAGAGCCCTTACATGCCTAGCCAAGTTTAACCCTTATTTCCATGATCAGCACCTATCACCCCTGTCCAAGAGAGGCATAGGTGGAACCCCTAGGGTGAATTTACAGTTACCCATCCAATCATCCAGATTGCATTTTAAGAGAACCAATGAGGTGCTCTCCTTGACATGAAGTGGGAGTATATTTCAAAGGTGTGGTAACCTCTGGGAGACAACCAGCAGGTTCTATTAATGTCACATACCAGGTTAAGACCATTAGAGTGAGTAACCCATGTACCATTTGATTTATGGATATGCAGCATTTCCAATAAAGCAGGGTCAAAGATTGCCCTATATACAAGGCAGAGATCACCTCTGAGTAGTCTGTATGAAACAGAATAAAGTGATAGTGATTTCAGATGATCCTTATAGGACAGAAGCTGAAAACCTTGAATTTTCCTTTTGAGGAACTTTTGTGGTCTCTCCAGTTATGGCAATGCCCCTTTTGGTATGTACCTTTCCAAGCACCTGCTTATATTGGAGGTTATTTTTATGGAAATTTATTCACAGAACTTTTATTACTCCTTATAAAACTGAGCTTATGTACAGAAAAAGATCAGCTGTTGGAAAAGCAAATCTATGTTAAAGCTGATTGGCAACATATGATATTTGATTGTAATATGAGAAAAACTTTTTGGAAGAAACAAATAGCTTTTAACAGGCCTTACAGATGGGCAAATTTATATGAACTTAATCACTAGTTTTGTTTAATGCTTTAATTCCTGTTACTGTTCCTAGATTGCAGTATCCTCTTCTCTAGAGTCTTTTGACAATTGTTCTCCCTTCCTGCACATCACTGTTACAAGTCTGGCCCTTGAACCCCATCTGCACTATGTCTGCCAGCTATTCCATACCCCCTGGATGTCTGGTAATTGCTGGGGCTGATCACTGACCAAAGGCAATGAGGTTCAGAATATCTGTGCTTCCTTCCAGGGGCCTCTTTATTGGGCTTACCTTGTTTCTCTCCCCTTTGTGGTATGCTTCAGGGTAGCCATGCAATGTGTGCATGCTGTGTATCAACCTGCCTGCACAGTAGCTCAGCAAGGCCCACTGCTACCCATTATGACCACGCCTCCTCTGGTAATGTACCCAGCCTCAACTAATGATCATTGTCAAGAGACACCCATGTATCACCCACCCCCCGAATGGGTACACCCATCCCTCTCTGCCACTCTGTCACTCACTTGAGACAGTAATCAAACCCAGGCTGCTTGGGTCATAGCCAGAGCTTTATCCCTTTATGCTACCAAAGCAGATGGAGTCTTGTGACTATTGTTAGGAAAGTTATTACATTGAACTGGAAAAAAATTATACTCCCTCATTTAAAGAATTTATAAACGTTGATAACACTGTATATTTAAACATGTTAGTCACTACTAAAATTAGATGGATAGAATCAGTTCTTATAATAACTGGTTAAAATTAAATGTTTTATTAGAAAATTGAGATTACATTTTTATTATAGTACATATCTATTTACTAAATGTTACTTCCTTTTAAATAAGAATGTGTTGTATGTTAAATAATTGCTGCAGACACTACTGTAAATTGTTTGTTGTTAATTATGTGTGATATTATTTTGTTTTATTATGCTTCTTTTTAAATTTTAATAAAAGGAGCTAAAAAGGCAACTCAGCGTTTGAGCAATGCTTGATGTCTGATATGCCTGCAACAGGATCACATGGAAATGTTCCTGGTTGTAAGGAGAAGTAGGGTAAGGCTTAGATGAAGCACTGAGTAAGGGGAAGAGGTCCTCTGTCAGGATGGGGCTGGATCAGATTTGCTGAAAATTAATAAATATTCAGAAGCTACAAGTGGGATCAAAGCACACGGTACATACACAAGCACACATGTGTATGTATGTGTGTGCATGCGCGTGCATACATGCTTGGTTGCTTATGTGTTTATGTGTGTGCATGCATGTATGTACAAGAGTGTGTGTGTGTGTGTGTGTGTGTGTGTGTGTGTGTGTGTGTGTGTGTGTGTGTGTGTGTGTGTGTGTGTATGTGTGTTAAAGAAAAAGAAAAAGCTAAAAGTATTTATATACAAATAGGCCACCAGAAAAGTCTTACAAGACTGGAGGAGTTGGAAGGAATTGAGAAACTTTGCCTTACTACTAATCAGCCAACAGCTTTAAAAGCTGTAACACATTTTGTACTGCCTATAAACAGCAGCTGAAGTGAAGCATACTACTAATCAGCCAATGGCTTTAAAAGCTGTAACACATTTTGTACTGCCTATAAACAGCAGCTGAAGTGAAGCATACTACTAATCAGCCAATGGCTTTAAAAGCTGTAACACATTTTGTACTGCCTATAAACAGCAGCTGAAGTGAAGCATACTACTAATCAGCCAATGGCTTTAAAAGCTGTAACACATTTTGTACTGCCTATAAACAGCAGCTGAAGTGAAGCATACTACTAATCAGCCAATGGCTTTAAAAGCTGTAACACATTTTGTACTGCCTATAAACAGCAGCTGAAGTGAAGCATACTACTAATCAGCCAATGGCTTTAAAAGCTGTAACACATTTTGTACTGCCTATAAACAGCAGCTGAAGTGAAGCATACTACTAATCAGCCAATGGCTTTAAAAGCTGTAACACATTTTGTACTGCCTATAAACAGCAGCTGAAGTGAAGCATACTACTAATCAGCCAATGGCTTTAAAAGCTGTAACACATTTTGTACTGCCTATAAACAGCAGCTGAAGTGAAGCATACTACTAATCAGCTGTGACACATTTTGTACTGCCTATAAACAGCAGCTAGAAGTGAAGCGTACTATTAATCAATCAACGGCTTTACAAATTACAAACTTAAAAGCTGTAAGACAAAACACAGTCACACTTCTTTTCTAAACTGGTATTGTATCATGGCGGACAAAACTCTACATGTATTACAAACAGATGTGACAGTTCTCTTATCATAACCATTTATATGTGCTATTAAGGTAAAGTTTTTGAATTAATTTCTTGAACATATAATACTTTGGTTATGAGCATAGGTGTCATGGCAATTCTTTATATTTTTTACCCCATTTTTAATTGTAAATCTCAGGGAAGGAAACAACCAGTGGAGCTAATGTCTGGTCATTTTTTTACAAGAAAAGGGAAGGGGAGGTACTGGATAACTGGTTCCCCAATTCTCTCTTGAACAAGGATTCTAAAGTTCTGAGCAAAAAATGGAGATGGCTAAAATGCCAGACCCATGGGGTTATTTTAGTTAATGTTTTAGGACTGAAACTGAATTACAGCATTTATGTATAATGGGAAAATATATGTAGGAGAAATGATGTAGGGTTCTGCTGAGATGAAGTCAGAGATTCTGAGGCCAACTTACAACTACAGGTGTGCTACACCCCAGCTGGGATACTTCCACAGAATATATTACAGAGCAATGTTTTCAAAGTGTTTTTTTTCTGCCTCTCCAATGCACAAGTCCTCTCCATTACTCACAGTCTTTAAATATGCTGCTTCTTATGTTGCATTAAGCTCTAGAAAAAAAGAATAAATATATTTCCATTTTCTCTGATTTCCTACTTCAGAACTAGTTTGGTTAGTCACTGGGGGCATGAACACATACCAGCATTAGGAGATTCATAGGGTGGTTAACCTTTGATAAACCAAAATAGACCTAGAATGAGATGCATAATTGGTGAAATAGTTGTGAAGGTTAACAACTCTGATATGTGTATGAAAACTATTCACAAATGCAGTTGAGTTGCTACCATGGAGAGTTGCAAAAAATAATGAAAAAGTGATAATCATCCATAGGTTAATGGGTTCAAAGGTTGTTGCCAGGCTAATGACTACTAGGGCCCTTACAAGCTTAACTGTGCACCCCAAACCATTTAGATCCCAAGTATCATGGGCGTCTATACTTGGGGGGGGGGGCATTAGTAGGGAGGTAACTAAGGATTTGCAGGAGAGTTGTTAGTTAAGATCATACTTTTCTTATTGATGACCTGTGTCCATAAAAGACAAAGGGGCCAGAGTAGGGGTAAAGTTATGATTTCCCATACAACTGTTAAAGATTTTTTTTAAATAGGGGTAAGATTTGTTTGACATGGATGGAAAGCCTATTCCATACAGTGTGACTCCTTTGGGATGCATATCTGTCTCTCTAGCATGTTCTGTTTGTGTCACAAGTGAAGTTCAGATCCCTGGATCTAGTGTTTCTGGTACTGTTTGGTTTACACATGTGCAACTGATACATCAGGGCTGCATCTGTGGAAACCCTGTATGCCAGGCAAAGATCACCTGTCAGAAGCCAATCTGAGAATGAAAACAGAGAAATTGCCTTTAGGTGATCAGTGTGGGAGAGGGAATTCATGCCCTGAATTCTTCTGGTGACAACATTTGTTGGCATTCCAGCTGTTGCAAGTGTCTAGTTAGATACATGCCAAAGGGGGCATTCTACTCATTGATAGGTCTGATAAGGGTCATGTAGAGTGGTACTGCAACTTCCTTGGACCTGGATGCCATACCCTTACCTTTAAATTGAGTGATGTAAAATAATTTTCTTATTATCTTAGCTATGTGTTCATCAAAGATCAGATTGCTGTCCACATATATTCCCAGATCCCTTACAACTGGATTGACTCTTAGGGGCATTTTAAAGATGGAGTAATTAATTAGCTTGGGTGGACAGTATCACAAAGGGCTTTATTATGCATTTTTGTCTATGAATTTTAGGCCATGGTTTTGACACCAGTCATTTGCCACTTATAAGATGTTGGTGTCTTGGGGAGAATCTATAATAGCTCCCAATTTACAGTCATCTGTGAACTTGGAGAGCCAGAGGCCTTAAAAGTTAGCATCGACTTCTGAGAAGTATGTGCCAAACAGGAGCAGGCCCTGCATGGAGCCATGGGGGTACTACAATTGATTAGTGGTGTTAAAAGTTAAAGAAACTAAATAAAAAAATGGAGGACAGAGAAATTTGATGAGAAATTTCACAGCAGAAGGTATGCCACTGAGACAAGGCAAAGGCAGAGGAAATACTGAGTTTGATATATAACATCAAAAACCCAATAGAAAATACTTTGACAGAGAAACTGATGGTAATGGAAGACAGTGTGTCAAATCTGTGTTTTACAGCATGTTCTTCCTAAAGCGAAGAGTTCTAGAGGATTACACAAGAGTGTGCATGGCAAGAAAATAATAACTTATAGACATTCCCAGCAAAGGCATCGTTAACAATAAAAATCGCCACAAGAAGTAAGACCTACATAATATCGACAAAGGCAAAGAATGGTGGAATGTATCAATTATGGCTCTGTCTGGTTTTGGATATACTCAGACCTTAGAAAGTTTACATATTTTGGTAGCTACAGATTGGTAAAAGAAATTCAAACATGGCAGCTGAGATTTGCTCTCTCAAGGAGTATCTAAAAGCCATACATAAAACGTCGGATTCCCTAACACAACTGTTGCAGGCCATGGCAGTGGTTTTGCAACAAATTAAAACAGCAATGCCAAACAAAGAAACTCAGCTGCAGAGCATAAGTCTCTTTATTTCACAGCAGCAGGTTGAGATTAATGTAGAATGGGCCATCCTAGACACAACTCAAGCCATATAGAAGACCTGCAGCCTGCAGGTTGACATGCAAAAGCTAGAACCAATGCTCAAAGTCCTAGAGAACCGAGCCAGATGGAACAATTTACATATAAATCACCTTTGTTAGGTAACAACTGGGTCAACTACTGGAAGCTGGAACTGATCCAGTGATAAAATGGTGGAAAATGACAGGAATAATACTAGGAATAAAATGCACAATGTGACAAAAAATTTTATTTTCAGGTACCTAGATTATAATGATAAGGAAGTGATTTTCATGAAGGCCAGGGAACAAAGCTCCTTGGGAAAATTGCAGGCCATCCAGAGTGGAAAGCCCTGGATTATAGTGCATCACTTTATGCAAAAAGGAAACAGATGGTTGTTTTCCTGTAAGTATGCAGGCATTTGGGTTACATGATAAGTTTGAAATTCCTTACCACTTTTACAATTACCTAAAATGAACAGCAGCATCAATTGCATTCACCCCAAGAAATGGGAACATTTTTAAAATGTCACTCTCAAAATTGCTCTGATAATTACATGGGTGAAATGCAAGCAGCCATGGTGATAATGCACAAAAGCAAAAAAAAGAAAAAAATCCATCAGTGGTGAATAAAGAAGAAGGGGCAGTGTGACCACAAGAACAGAAACTGGTTACAATGGAGGAAATAAACATGACTTATTTCTTCCAAAAAGATAGGACTATAACCAGTCTGAACCACTTGTATCTCTTAACATGGAGGGAAATAATGCCTTTGGATGTGATGGATCATTTTTCTGCTCCAGAAATTTCAACAGAAGAACTGGATTCCATGGAGTGCTCATGGCAAGAACACTCTTCATCACCTGAAGGGACTATTGGTACAGTTAACAATAACCTGGCAAGAAATGACCCACAAGCATACATGAGGAGTTGTGCTATTCTCATTTAGAGAATGGGGAGGGAGACGTTGAGGGTGATTATACTGAAGCATTGATACTGAACTTGTGGTTTACAGTATACTTAAAACTCAGAAAAGGAGGGTCTCATTACCGTAAACAAATGTATGTAATCTGTTTTCTTTTTTCTAATTAATAGCATTGCAGTTTGTGATCGGGGAATAAAAATGCACTGTTGATATAAGGCTTATGGTAGAAGTAGATTTGTTTACATTCACTTTATAAATGTGCTAAGGAAAAGAGATCACCAGTGCCCAGTGCTGTTTCTAGTATGGAAAGAAATACTCATTAATGATCCTGTCCAGTATTATCAGGAGTTCAGGACATCTTTCTATACCGAATATTGAATGAGTCACATTGTTGCTTACTCTTTCATTTTTTTTTTTCTTTTTTTATTTTCTGTCTCTGATAGTGTGAGATTAGTTTAAATAGACAGGGGTAACACAAGATTTTACTTTCAAAATGTTAAAAACACATAAGGAGTTAGGGGCATGAATCCTTAGTTGCCCCAGAACATGTTAGGCAGCCCAGTAACCCAAAGCTGTGACATTCTTAAGTGCATAACAAGGAATGTCAAGGGTATGTCTACAGCACTCAAAGCCAATATTATTTTACAGGAGTTAAAAAAACACAAAAGCCATACCCATTTACTACTGTTACAGGAAACCAAACTAAAAAAGAATTGATAAGATTGGATGATTACAAAATGGAAAGAAAAATGGGTATTTTCAACTACCAATACTACTAAAATGGGTTTAGATATTTTGGTGTATCAGGGTCAATCCTGAGCATAGTGGGAAGCTCACAAGGATAAATAGGCTAGATTAACAGAAATAGCATTTCACACTCTACATGGCCCTATGATGGTAGCCAGTTTTTGTGACCTAATGAGGATGATAGTGGCCCACTGTAAGCCTTCTCTGAAGACATTCTGTAGGTGCACATGTGGGGGCAACCAGTGCTACTCACTTGGGAGAGGGGCTTTTAATGTGGTGTTGGACTCAGTCTTATATAGAGTTCCCACTGGGTGGGCACAGTTACCAAAGTTACAGAGGATGTTGAAAACCTTTATGGCTGAGGTACAGTTAGAAGACATAAGGTTTGCCCTACACCCCCCAGAGTACTTGTGTACACATATCATGCAAATGAAGTAGCAAGCCAGACTGACTTTTAGTTAATTAATATGTACTCATTGGGTAGAATTAGTGCCAGACTGACATTTAGTTAATTAATAGGTACTCATTGGGTAGAATTAGTGCCAGACTGACTTTTAGTTAATTAATAGGTACTAATTGGGTAGAATTAATGCCAGTCTGACTTTTACTTAATTAATAGGTACTCATTGGGTAGAATTAGTGCCAGATTGACTTTTGCTTAATTCATAGATTCTCTTTGGGTAGAATTAGTGCCAAGTTGACTTTTGCTTAAAAGATTCTCTTTGGGTAGAATTAGTGGCATTTCTCAGGCCATTCTGTGGTGAATTTGTACATCCACCTTGGCTGAAAGCAAGGTCCAACTAAACATTGGAGATTCAACTCTTTATTACTGACAGAAAAGTAAAACCAGTGTTTATTACTTCACAATAGCCAGGGTACTGGGGAAGTTCCAAGGAAGGAGGAAATACCTGGGTATGTTGTGGAAAAGGTGAAAAGTTAAAAGCAAGGGTTTCACTTGGCAACTTAAATCTAACAGAGACATTTACCAAGAGCAAAGATTAAAAGAAGCTCAGGAAGGCAGACAGGAGTTATACAGCTGGGGGCAAGGGGGTATCAGGACAAAGACATCTGGTGGCAAATAAAGAATACAAAACAAGAGTATAGGCAGTTGTCAGACAGGTGGGAAAGGTTTAAGTTATTTTACTGGGCGAAGGGGATTAGTTTGTCTGACCTTTTAGCCAGAAAAAGCATAGAAAGGGACACAGAGGCAGGGGTGTTTCTCTTGCAAAGCAATATGGGATGGATTATACTCGATCCACAGGACAATTTAACAAACTTAGTTGAAGAATATAAGAACATAGTAAATGCAGTAGACTTGGAGTTGGGTGAGGCAGCCTGATCATGTAAGGTTTGGCCATAATCCTGCTGTTAACCTAATGAAATGGCCTTTAATTTTGCTAGACCATTTAGGTTACAGGAGGTGTACAAAGCAATAGAGGCTTTATCAGGAGGAAAAGTACTTGATGGTTTAAGTGTTGATTTTTGCATGCGCTTTAAGAAACAACTAGATATGTACAAACAGGATATAAAATGATAGGTGCTTCCCAAAGATGTGTTAAAAGGCAAGATAATGATGCTCCCCAAAATATATTGCTTCTGTGAATTTATAAAGATCTATTAAAAGCTGACAACTACTGCCCAGTATCTCTCCCAGATGCAGATCTCAAAATTTTAGTCAAAATGTTAGCACAACATTTGAACAGAATTCTCCTAACTTTGGTGAAACAAAATCACCTGGATTTTATTAAAGGGAGGCCTGGAAGCAGTTTGACTTTGTCTCAACCACTATTGTTATTTTACAGTAGCCTAATGGATAAGAATTGGTCTACTAAGCCAGGGATTGTGGGTTCAAGTCCCATCTGGGGTGATATAATCTTATTCTCTGTCTCATATTGCCTACTTAGAGGTGATCTCTGCTTGATTTACAAAGCCATGTCTGACCCAGCTCTGTTAGAAATGCTACATCTAAAGAAATCCAAATCCCTCCACACCATATGGTCCAGAGACCTCAACCTCATTACCACAATCAACAGAACATGCTGAAGGGACAATATACTGCTGTCAATAATAAGATTTAAATCCACGTACATGATGTGAGGCTAGAACCTGTAGCCTACAATGATAATCTTGGCAATGAAAGTATGTATGCAAGCTGCAAAGCAACTTACACTGCAGTGTGCTATTTGTGCTTTCAAGAAGGTCAGTTAAAATGTACTGCTGTCTAAATAGTACAGATGTACCCATATAACTTTTGGTTAAAGACAGCAAGATCAAAAATGCATTTAATGTTTTTGCAGAATATGAAAACCATTTAAGTGATTCCAAACTCTGAGAGGAAGCAATGCAGTATTGGGGAGTTTTACAAAGATGATTATTACTGCTAATTTATTTTCTCTTTCACATATGCAATGATTGTATTCCTTCAAATGAAACCAGTTATAACACTTTTCAACTTAATAACCTGAGAACTTAAGCGTCTAGTTATTTAGTTTTCAATCAATAACAAGTTTCTACTACCTAAGGAATGTTCCTTCTCAGCTGAGAAATAGATCTCCATGTTTAGTATTTTTTCTTAAACTGTTACACTAATTTTAAACTGTTACACTAATTTTTCAAATATTTCCAGCTAGAAAAACAGAACTGAAAATCATCATGCTAAGCAAATGCTTTAGGAGAGTGGAAGTACGTAGGGTTCACTACAGGCATTTGAGTCCGTAGTACTCAAAAACACTATTTCAAAGTAAGGGACATGAGCATATTGTAGTTTGTCTTTGCTTCTGCTCATGCTCAGATGAGCATCTTGTAGCTTGTCTTTGCTTCTTCTCATGCTCAGACTTGAATATGAATTCATGCAAGCAGCTGTGGGGAGGGAGGTTGGATTTAGGATTAGGGAGTCGGAGATTAAAATTATGAAGTGGTAGGGGGATTTTAGGGTTAGGGAATGGGATGGGACTTTTAGGTTAAGGAGCACAGAAGGGAGTTTTAGAGTTAGGTAGTTATCAGGGAATTTAGGTTTCAGGAGTGGGGTTGGAGTTTTAGCTTTAAGGCTTTGAAAGGGAATTTAAGTTTAGGTAGGGAAGTTGGAGTTTTGGGTTTAGAGAACAATCCAGCACATTAGGGTTAGTGACGGGAGTGGAGGTTTAGGGTAAGGGACCAAGGAGTTGGGATGGGAACTAGATGGAGTTTTAGGTTTAGCTTTTAGGCTCTGGTAGGGCCATATAGATTTTAGGACTGGGTGTTGGGAGGCCTATGCAGTAAGGAAATCAGGCCAGCAGGAGTTAGAGCGCTTGATTTTTTTAACAAGTGGTAGGGAACTGGTATACCCGTGAGCTACTAGCATGCAAGCAACTGTAGTACATTCAAATGTATACCATCAAACGAATGCATGTAGGACTGTTTAGGTGTTGGCCATACAGCCATGTAACTGTGTTTGAAAAACTGCAGCTTTTCTGGAGTTCAGTATCTGTTTGTGGTAACAATTTTCATAAAGTTCTGGACATTTCTAAAATTGTACATTTCACATATCTAACATTTGTGTAAATGACAATTCTGTAACAGTTAATTAACAACAGTTCTAATGGTCAGGCATAAATACCTGAACTTTCTTTTATAGTTGTAGAAAAATATGGCTACTGCAAGTTGTGTTTTAGAATTATTTTTAGATTCTTTACTATATTTTCTATCAAATAGTTTATCTTTTATTTCACTTTTCTTTTCTCAAAACATATTCCTACCAATTAGCATTCATGGCAGTCTATAACTGCAGTGTCACATTTCAGTATCGTGACTGTAGAAAAATTATATTGTGGAACTAATACCATAGACTGCTGAAGATGTACTCATATATCAGTGAGTAATGAGCCATGTAATATGTGGGTGATTCTATAAATGATACAGCATTTTCTTCTGCAACAGGGAAATACAAAATTCATAATGACTGCAATTCCTAGTAATGTAACTAAGTGAAGGTTGAAATTAACCACACAACTTTCTCTGTTGCTATATGAAACTAGTTACACTCTGCTGAATTATTAGATTAGATTTTATTACAACCTATAAAATAGACTAAGCAAATGTACTTAAATAAATGAAAATTACAGAAGGCAACCCTCTCAGTTTTTGAAATTCTGGTCTGTTTTGTCATTCATGAAAGAAAAATGTTGGTTCACTAGCTTTGCCAAGCACGTTACATTTCACAGTACCTCCCTAATGCATGTAATGAAGGTACTGCTTTGTGCTTTTTAACTGTATTAGCTATTTTCCTGAAAGTCACGGATGTACCTGCTAAACCATAATAATCTCCTGTCAGAGTGAATGGACTATCTACATTTTTGCATGTACTGTAGTCTACAGAGTATTTTGTGAAAATGAAAGGATTTATGAGAATCCTGGTGAAAAATATGTGCTATTCCTCACAGAGAAACATTCATCTCATAAGTAATATCTAATGTATCATTTAAAAGCTCCAGTTCTGTATTATTTAATATGCAGGTTATATATCTTACTTAGTTTACACAGGGAATACAGACATTAGCACATAAAGCCAGCATAAAATATCTTTGAGTTTGGGATGAACATTTAAGTCACCCAGGATTGCATTACTTGGGCTTTGAACATAAAATATGATTAAATCCGACTTTGCAATCCAAATTTCAGAAGCATGATATTGTAGGCGAAGTCCTAGTACAACTCATTCCTTACTTAGCAAAATGTTGAGTTTTATGTAACAGCATTTCTATAGAAAAAATGCACAGAGCTGGTAGTTCTTGCTTATTTGCTAATGTACTTCTGAGGATGGAAGGAAATGTAACACTGGGGAGTGGTAGAAGAAAAACATAGTTATAAAACAAGGCGATGTAACAGTGGTAGGACAGGTCTTTCTGAGTAGTTATTTCATTGGTAGAGGTTATGTGAGTCCAAAGGCAATTAATTGAAAGTTTATGGAAGCAAAGTATGACAAAATGACTTAACACCCAGACAAAAAAGGTACCATAGAGGCACAGCTCATGCCTTTAAAAAGGGGAAAAGGCATTTGTATTAGATAATACACAGTTTAACGTAGAAAATAGGATATTAGGAGGAGGAGTATGCTGATATGTTTATTACTTAATAAAATGGCTTTGAACACTTGGTTTTATGTGAAACAATAATAACTTTATGTTAACAATAAACATAAAATCATTGATAGCCATGTGCAAAGAAAACTAAAGTCAGTTTTAACTACCTATGAAGACATGCCACCTATTTTATTTATATTGTGAAAGAAAATAATGCAGCTGCAGTGAAGCAGTTACATGTAGAAGTAAGGAGCAGACACAAGTAGGGGAATTTTAATCATATCACTGAAAAAATAAAGCAGTAAAAGGGACAACGATGATTGCGAATGAGTGCAAGAAGAGGTCAGAAATGTAAAAGCTGGGAATGGTTCAAGTGAGCTCTAGATGCAGAAATGCACTCTGTTTTCTGTGTAAATAAAATATAGGGATTAAAGGTCTGAAAAATGACATGTGAAGTAACATTTTATGCGTTTATGTGTGTATGTATATAATTATTTATTTTAACTTTGTTAGTAAATGGACTGGATTAAGGGCCCTTTCTAATTATGACAGGTGACAGATAACAACCGTTCTAATACAGTCATGGCCAAGAGTGATGCACAAGGCAAAGGATAACAGTGCATATTAACGAATAGTAACTGACTATAGAAAAACACAGGCGCCTGCCTTCTGAATAAAGGTAAGCCTTTAGTTGTGAGAAAAATTATTGTAATGACTGGGCCTTTCTAATGGTTTAGGAGATTGAGTTCATTGCCTGGGCCTAGAAAAAGAAAAGCAATTTTAAAATATGTTTTCTCAAGGTCTGGATTAGATGTCACTAAAGAGTGTAGTAGTATAAAGAGGCTCCAAGCCAGATGGGTGCTGGTTTATAACAGTTTGTATTTATGGTTTCGACAGTGAGAGAGACAAGTCTAGTAGCTTTGCCATGAGGCAAACAGAAAAGTAGCATGTCTTCAGCAAAGCAAAGTAAAGCAGTAATGTTCCGTTTATTGTAAGTTGGTCCTAAAATGCAAAGTTTGTTCACATTTACCTCTAATGCTCCCAGGCTGGATGTCTGTGAAAGACCTTATTGCAAGGCTGGAATAAAGATGTTCTTATCTGTTATATACATGTCCTTTGGCATGTATCTGTTCAGACAAATGCAGCAACTGAAACACCCACAGAGATACCTTACTAAAAGGATACAAAACCCAAACAACATGTCCTACATGGACAGACTCAAAGCTTTTTCACTATACTGGGCAGCCTACAGACTGCTAAAAGGTGACCCATGTCTTGCATACAAGGTATACTCTAACCCATTACTGATGGATTTACCGCACATCAACAAGTGAAATGGCATCAGAAATACTTAGTTTAGGGATCTAAACCTCTTCTGTAACATCAGCAGAATGGTTTGGAGGGACAGGTATATTTCACAGAGGATAACGCTGCTGTGGAACAGACTCCCCGTTCGCACAAAACAAAGATAATCTATCCATTTTCAAGTGCAACTTACATCTGTGAATGGGAAACAGAAAATTTACCCCAGGATACTAACAGACAGAGGCAGTTCCTGAATGCTTTATCTCATGCATGGATCCCCTCAAAATATCTATGGTATGATCTCAGTTATTCTCATTAGGGGTAATATATAATTATCGACCATGGGATGGGTAAGAGCAATCTATAACCAAATGGGATAGGTTATTTCAAGTACAAAAAAGGAAATTGGCTAGGCTTAAAGTCTCCCGCAAGGGCAGCTAGACTGCTCCTTACCTGTGAAACTATGGACTCATTATTCTTCTTTCTTCGGCACTAAATTGGATCCAAAGTTGTCTTTTCTTTTCCATCTCAAACTGTCGGTTATCAGATCTGAATCAGATCCAAAGACAGTATCTCGGGCTTTTCAGCCTCAGCCTCATCTACCCATAATGCTCTGTCATCTCTGAATCTCCTCAGATCTCATTTGATGCCATTGGCAACAGATGTGGTCTCGAGCTCTGAAATGATAAGAAGTGGCTGAAATACAAAAATTGCTACAAAAATGTAGCAATCCAAGAGACCCCAGTAGACAAAAGTGGGTCTGGGGGTCTATTCCAGATTCTTTTTAATGCCAAAGAAAAACAAGGACCTCAGGTGCATTTTGGACCTTAGTGGGTTAAATCAATATGTTAAGCAGATCAAACTCTGGATGGTCACAGTACAGTCCATTCTACCTCTGTTGGGGAAGGATGACTGGATGTGCTTGACTCACTTCAAGTATGCCTAGTACCACATAAAGAAAGAAAGGCATTCCAGGAAGTTTCTGCACTCCTGTCTGGGAGCCATTCATTACCAATTCTGGGAATTTCCCTTTGGACTCAGAGAAATACCCCAGGAGGAACATCAAGTGCATGGCAGTGGTTACAGCCTGGTACAGGCTACAAGGAATCCAGATCTTCCCCAATCTGGTTGAACGGCTCCTCGTGGTGAACTCAAAGATTTCTCTAATCCATGCCAGAGATCATTTGCTTCCAACCTGCATCCAGTTCACACCCTGCAAGTTCATCGGATGCCAACTGGATACTGCCATTCAGATCACCAGATTGCTCCCTTCAAGATTGTCTTCCCTGTGAATTCAGGAAGTTCAAGTTTTAAACTCTCAGAAGCCTCCAGCATCCAACTCCTAGGCTTGATGGTCATCTCAGTTCTTTTTGTTCCCCTGGCAAGTTTCACATGTGAGTTCTATAGTGGACCTTGGCAGTTCAGTGCTCAATCTTTTCTCATCCCATGGACTTTCCCATCTGCCTTGCCAATGTTTGCTGTCACCAAATTGCTTGGTGACTGGAGTCCCATCTGGTAAAAGCAGGCTGCACATTTATTCTTCCTCTGCTCCAGGCCATGAGTACCATGGATACTTCTCTCCTGGGGTGGGGGTGGGGGGATTATAAAGGGAAGACAGTCCAAGGTGCCTGGTCAGAGTCAGATAACAGTCTTCACATCAATGACTTGGAGATGAAAGCAATCCTCTTAGCAGTGCAGGTATTTCAGGACACTGTTTCCAGTGATGTGATTGTCAATCAGTCTAAGAACGTCAGTGATTTGGTGTATAAACAAACAAGGGGAACCTGGTCATATCCCTTATGTTGACAGGTCATGAGCATTTGGCAATAAAAATGTCCTCACAAGAATTTTCAGTAGCAATGCACATCTCAAGGAAATCCAGCATCCTAGCAGACAGATTAAGCAGGAGCAGCCTCGGCCTCACAAGTGTTGCCTCACTCTAGAGATTAGCAGTGAGAGTATTCAGCCACTGGGGCTTTCCCTGTTGTGATTATTTTGCTTCCTCTACCAAAACCAAGTGCAGCAGCTTTTTTGCCTTAATTTCCCCAGAGGGCAGTCATTGGGGATGCTCCTTTCTATGCTTGGCCCCCGAATCTCCTTTACATTTACCTTTCAACTCTTTTGATATTAAAATATCTTCAGAAAGCAGTCCATTGCAGAGTGCCTGTCATTCTCATTGCTCCCTTTTGTCCCAGATATGTCTGGTTCTCCTACCTGTGGCCTCTTCTGACATACCGTAAAACAATTCTTTTAGGATCTGGTTCCACATCTGATTTCATACCCTTCGGGCCTGCGTCACCAGCATCTGAAGTTCTTTAAGTTGAAGGTTCATCCAAGTCCTATGATGGACAGAGATCCCAAGCTTTCAAAAAGAGTTGTTTTTTAGACTGTAGTCTTCCCTACAGCCTTTTACCTGGAAAGTTTATGTCAACAAATAGAAGTGTTTTTCTATTTGGGCATCTTCTAAAGGCATGGACCCTTTCTCTGCTCCTTTGGATGCAATTTTAGATTTCCCTTTAGATTTGTTTCATTCTGGACTCAGCTATTCCACTGTTAAGGTACAACTAGCTGTCATTTCTGAGAGACCACAATGTATCTGAAAAATGAAGTGACTCTTTGTATGTCCTTTTGGGACCTACATTGAAGAGTTTCTTGCTGTCAAAAAAATCATCTTATGTGTACAAAATAACATCCATCTAGTATTTTGGAGATCACTATTGAAGGCCATTTGTTGAACACATGAATACCTAGGATATGTTACATAACAGTGGCTTCTCATTGATACCTTTGCTATTGTCTGAACACCATAAGACAATATAATCAGTTTAGGGAATCAGACTGATTTTTGATAAGTGAGAAAGATGGACTCAAAAATATAGAAACATAGGGGACCCTAATACAGATCACTGGGGATACCGACTTTATGGAAGGGCTTATGATAGTACGGCCACTACTTTGTCTATGAAGGTTCTGTCCTGTAAGTAGTCTTGACATTAATATATAGCAATTTTTACATGCCAGGGTCTATGAAACAGTCCTTTGTGATGAAGAGAGTTGATGTTTGTTGTTCTTCTTTCGGCTTTTCCCAGTTAGGGGTTGCCACAGCAGAACTCCGGTCTGCTAATGATTGGCAGTAGAGTTTTACGGTGCCAAGGTGCCAGCTCGATGCCCAACCTTTAATGAAGGCACACCCATTTACGCATGTCTTTCAAATGCAACTCGACTGTGGGGAGGACATGCAGACTCTACAAAGAAGGTGCTCCAGCCAAGAATTGAACAGGAGAACCTCTTGCTGTGAGGCGACAACGCTACTGCTGCACCACCATGGCTTCAATGAAGAGAGTTGATAACTTTGGTAAAATAAATGCAGATAGCTCCAATATTGAAACCATTATCCATGCCTTCATAATTGCTGTTCCTGAAGTAAGCAGTATGGTAGTGCTCTTATGTTCCCTCCTACAGCCATTTTTGATTATTGCATAATAAACCAAGGTCTTCTAAATCATTCTTTAGCTGTGTAGAAACTGCACATTGAAGAATTTTGGACAGAAGAGAGAGCGATGAAATATAATGACAATACTTCAAGAGGTGCTGTGGATCTGTATCAGGGACACGAATGATAGCTATGGGTTTCCTTAGGTCAGGGAATTTTCCAAACCTTATGGAGGTGTTGATAATGTCTAGTAAAGGAAGATTAATACATTTGCTGCACAACCTAATTTGGGATGCATGCCATCTGAATCAGTTTGCCCTTAACTGAATATTTCTTAGCCATTGATTACCTTGTTAAACTGCTGCAGACTTAAAGGAGAAATGCAGAATCAAGTCTACTGTATCCGATGGCAGGCTTTTGGAAAGTTCGAGAAAGAGTCTTGAGTCTTAGAATAAATGAAATGTCCATGATATATCATTGCAATCAATTTGTAAAATAAAAGGAGTCCAGTTGTTTGCTACTAATTCAATTAGCCAAATAATTTGATTAAAGCATTTAAATAAAAATGAGACAATAGTTTGGCCCCTTGCCTTATGGCCTTTGTCAGAGAAGTGGATTGCCATAATCCAATGGTTATTGAGCAGGGTTCTTGTATCACAGGAATACTTAAGCTTTCAAAACTGTTAGTTAAGACTTGATGCATTATTTAATGATTACCAATACAAATATTGAGTCGACTAGGTTAAGCACAAGTGCAGATAAGGCAAGCTGTCACAGTGCTTTGTACAGAAGAACATTTGCCTTAATATCAAAATAAAGTTCAGTCTTCCAAGATCTGATAACACTGTTAGCTATGCATGGTGATAGTTGCGGTGGGGTAGATAAAACCCTTGAGGTGGATGAAGCGGAAGTGATGTATACTTTACCATTTTCTAATTTGAGTTTATCCTCTGTCAGACAATTACAGAACAGCCATTTTAACTTGGCGAACTAGATATAGTGAGTGAGGTTTTAAAAAAGTTGGCATAATACGGACAAGAACAATAAAGGAAGAATTTACTTTCTTATTCTTGAACTACATTTTTGGTTTGAGAGAATACAAAGTCTCTGAGCATATTAACCAGGATTCACTGATTTTTGCTGTGGGTTTGCTCAACTGTATCCAGGATTGGAGGTAACGGATTTTCTTTTCTGGTTAGTCAGTTTACTGGCTAGTATACAGGACTGGAGACAAGGAAATTTGTATCTTTTTGTGAATGTTCCTGGTTTTCCGTATTGTTGTGGTGATGTTAGCTTATATGGAGATTTCCATTGTGGACCTAGATTAAGTTCTACAATCTGCAATAGGAGCAAATTATAGTAATAAGAACAATATGATTAATATGATAATGAATGTGGCTGAAATGCTGTATTGTACAGATTCCTCTTGTTTATAAGGAATGTATTCCTTAGTTTAATCTGAATACTACAGGAAATTAAGTCATGGAGAGCATCCAGAAAAGTTAGGAAGAAGTAGGAGTGAAAGGGTGCTGGTAGGTTCAGCCTGATCCCAGACAACAGTGTCAAAGGTAATCAAATGGCAGAAAATGCTAGTTCACCAAATTAATAAATATTTCATAGTGGTTGGTAAGGTTTAACCACTCCTGTACTGCAGTTGTCTGCACATTGTATGCTTGATATTACCATAGGTATCTGTCTAAATGTAGATCATGAAATATGTTGTACAGTACCCTCATTTCTTAAAACTTATTCATGTGCATTTGAACATACCAGCAGTGATTAATTCATGGCTAGATTTAATAAAGCACGCAGTAGCAAACTGTTTTGGATTCAGTAAGCAGCTCTGCATGGTATATAGAGTTGCTCAAAGCCACGCAAACAATGTTAACACTGTGGCATCCTAATTACAGCACAAGCTGAATTGTATGCTAATAAATGAATCCAAGATGGAGGAGATCTTCAACAAGCTATAAAGCAACTTTGTAGACTCAGTGCTGATTTTCCCTGTGAATCGCAAAACCTATTAGAATACAGCCACGGAAAGGAATCTACACAGAAACAATGTTAGTGGCTGCTGTTGCTTTAATTCATGTGTGTGTGCAACAGGCTGAAGTCTATGCTGCTGCTGCTGCTGCTAATAGACCAAGGCCAAGTAGGAGAAGAGTCTTCGGACCCTGGTTAACTTATCACAGTCTACATGACATGGAAATTGTAGGGCCTACATGGTGGTTAGAGACATACTACAGGAACTATGCAACCTCTGTCGCCCTAATCTCAAATCCACGACAAACTGAGGGGAACCCCTCCTAGTGGAGACAAAGGTATGTGTAGCATTTAGAATTTTAGCTATAGGTACCTTTCAGAGACCAATAAGTGACATGCTGGGGGTGTTACAGGCATCATTATCCAGGATTTTCCATCAGTTCCTGAATGCTATGCTCCAACATGCCAATGACCACATATATTTTCCCCATACTCCTGAGGACAGGGACACAAATATGCAGGAGTTTTACTCTGTAGCACACTGCCCTGAAATACTGGTTGCCATAGGTTGCACACATGTAGAAATTAAGGCACCATCCAGGGATCAGAGAAGGCTCTACATAAATAGAAATGGCTTTCACTCTCTTAATTGTCATGTCATGTGTAAGGCCAAGGGAATCATCTTAAACATGTGCGCTGGCAACCCAGGCAGTTACCATGACTCACATATCTGGCACACTTCCAAACTGTATCAGATGTTCACTGGGGATATTCCACAGGGTTATTTACTGGCTGATGCAGGTTATGCACTGGAACCATGGCTGATGATACCCATCAGAAATGAAAACACACCAACTGAAGAACACTATAATGAGGCACCAGCTCAAACCAGAAATATCATAGAGCATGTGTCTGGGCTGCTGACGTCATGGTTCTGGTACCTATATACATCTGGGGGAGCCCTGCAATACAATCTGCGTAGATGTACTGAAATGTTCACAGTATATGCCATGCTACACAACATCATCCTGGGAAAACAGCTTCAGCAGGATCAACAATGGCAAGGTCACCACAGCCACAAGCAGTTGAGGAGTCAGAGGGGGAATCTGCAGCTGCTGTGGGTGTGAATAGTACTTTCACTCACCACCTAGGGGCCTAAAATCTTCCTCTTACTCACATACATACAGTAACATTGATGCCATGGAATGCTCACAACCTTTACCTACCCATGTAATGGCTGTGTTCTAGCATCAGACAGAGTCAGCCCCGAACTAAAACTGTTGCAACTGCTGGATTTACAAGCTAAATGTTGAACCTGGAGCATATTGTGTAATAATATGAATGACTGGCATATCCTTGTATGTTGTTACTTGGTAGTGTAAACAAGTAAAAGATGGGTGATTTGTACAGAAATTACCTTAACATGTGACAGTAGAGACTTATTTGACTTATTTGTGTCCATTATTAAGTAGTAGGCCTCAGGCATCAAATATTCACACAGTCATAACTCTCAAAAGCACTACTGGTCACTGAGTGCCCTCAGTTTAGCACTATATGTTTGTACTGGAAAATCATTAAAGGGAGAAGTTAGAAAGTAATGAGACACATTTTGGTTTCAGACTTGACAGCCCTCACAAGATCATTAACAATACTGATGCAAAAAATGTCTGATGCTATCAACTGTCTAACTTTCTAAGACCAATATAGGTACAAAGGTACAATTACCAATTCAACATCACAAATGCACATATACTAAGCACTAAGTCAGCTATATACCCTGAGCATCAGACACAAATCTTATGTATCCCTGAATCCAAAAGATAGAAAACAGGGATATGGCATAGTTACCATCACTTACACAGAGTATTTTGTGTGAGTGTATGTGTGTGTGTGTGTGTGTGTGTGTGTGTGTGTGTGTGTGTGTGTGTGTGTGTGTGTGTGTGTGTGTGTGTGTGTGGAGGGGGGGCAGGAAGCCTAGGCTGACATAAAAGGTTGGTGAGTGTGTGAGTAAGAAAGAGAAGCAAGCACACATTCAGCTAAAGTAACAAATGGCCAGTATGGCAAAATGAGTTTTAAGCTTTATGGCTGAACCATGTAACTGTTGTGTGTGTGTGTCTGTATGGGTTCTCCAGGTGAAAGTGTGTGAGTGTCTGCATAAACACAGCCAACCTTTGTGATAGCTCTATATCTTAGTATTTTGGACAGATGTGAGCCTGCATGGTATAGGTGACAGTTCATCATTCTTGTATCCGATCATGAGAACTGTTTTTGCCAGGAGTTACACTGGCACATCCCTCCAATGGTCAGACACATTGCTGCTACCTGAATGACACTGATGTCTGCTTGATGAGCTCCCCTCATGAGGATGCCCAGGACCACATCCCCATGGCCTGCCATATCTGGGTGTGGACAGCTCAACCACTGATGGAGCAGTGGATGTACTGCCACTATGGGAGTGTGATTAGGTGCAGTCATGTTGGCTAACAGCAGATGATGTGGCTGACCTACTCCCATGAGGATGCTATCCCCCTCCCAGCAAACATTCTATCACAGATACCGCCCATTCCAGTGTGTCATTCATCCAATCCATTGAATCAGCAACGTGGTGGAGGCAGTCTAGTAAGTCAGCCTGTGCCCCATCTACAACCCTAAGCATTTCTCTAGAGGACATGTGGGAATGTGCCTGTGCCTCCATGATGGCCCTAAACATATGTTGAGTGGCACAAGAAGAGACACCTGGATCAGGTGAAGGATGGACAGCAGACCTCCTCTGAGTACTCTTAACAGCCCTTCTGCATGGCACTTTGCCCACACATTTGCTATGGCCAGAGTCAACAGGGGCTGAAGCCACAGTAACCACATTTCCCTCATCAATTGTCTCACCCTCCACCTGTCCTGTATCTGAGTGCTCACTGGAATGGGTAGGTGTAGTCCCAATGGCTGTGTCTGATGGAATTACAAGGGATGGCTGTATGTCATCCTCAGTGTCAGATTCAACCTATGCACCCCTGACTGTGCCTCTGTTTGGCCAACATCATCATCAGAGTCTGCTGATACTCTTGACATCAGGTGGTACCTGAAGTCCTAGGCTTCCACTGTCAGGAAAGCCTGTGATGATAAGCAACAAACACAGGAAAAAAGTAATACCTACACTTCTATAGTCCAATATATGCTAACAAACTAACAATGGTGCCACTATTACAGACAGTACAGCAGTACACACAACAGTCCTGATATCAGCATCACACACTAAAATATTTCTTTGAACTGCTCATCAGTACTGACTTAAAGATGTTTGGCTTACCTTGTGCAGATGATGGTATGCTCCCTATGCCAGATGGTCCTGGAAGAAGTTAAGCCAAAAGTTAGGACAACATTGTGACAATTAACAGCAACACAGGGGGTAAAACTTTTTGCCCTTTAAATGCTCATTAACTATACTTCCTACCAGAACTTGGATGACAAGTCCAACCTAAGCCCCATTTGGATTCAATCAGAATGTGTTGCTAACTAGCAATTTACAATCCCATCAACCAATTTCTTGTTAAACAGAACTAACATATTGATATAAATATTTTACTACACAAAAAGAGTATTTAACAATGGAGATACATAAGCCTACTGGAACCTCCTCCTGGGACATACTTGCTGTCCCTGAAATAGTAGTACAATTATGAAGGACATGCTGTTCTGCACTTTCTTGGGAGCTGACTGTATCTCTGACAGTGGACAGGAGCTCTTCATTTGCTGTTAATGGTGGCTGTGTAGCAGGTCCCCCCCATACTCATCCAATCACGGCGACTGCAGCTGCTCTCCATGCAGATGAGATCATGTCAGAGGCCCTATGGTGCACCTGATCATATGTCCTCCTGTGGCTGTCTACTGCATTTTGCTGCCAAATTTGCCTAAGAGCTTCCACAATTACCTGATTTTCATGGTTACTGGAGGGTGGTTGCGGGGATTGAGATGCCTTGGTGCCATAGTCCTAAGTGTCTTTAAACACAACAGAAGGATAATACACATACGTATCACATAACTAAAACATACCTTTTCCCAGATAAAAACAGAAGAGATAGCATTCCAGTATTACCCACTGAAGAAGCATAAACAGTCTAGATATCTAAAATATAAATAACTGGAATTGTGTGGTTGTAGCATATTACATTCACACACAAAACAAGACTGGATGCAAAACAAAGGACAGTAACAATAGCAACACATCCTTGTTTGTGCCAAAACAGAAATCCAGCTTTGCTCTCCCACCACCAAAAGAAAAGACACATGATACATTTTGCTAACTAACCATCAGTGAAATGCTAAAAGTGCTATCAAATGAACTGTCCATAAAACGTGTACAGATTTAATACAGAACATTCCATTTTAAGCTATTGCCAATCAATTATACCTCTGAAATGTCCTGACAGACATGCTCATGCCATCAGTATACTTTTAAGTAATGCATACAGATAACAGTAGTATTTGCTAATTAATGTATTATAAAAATATGAAACAGTTTTTTCTTAAATTACACTTCAGCATCTGCAGTATATAGTTGAAAAATGCAAGCATACCTTTTCAAGTTCATTAATCCTCTGTGTAGCTATATCCCAAAATAATAGCCTCTTTTGTGTTCTCCACATAAGCAGGTCTCTACGCCTTCGGGCTCCCCAGCTACTCAGTTACCTTTTTATGGTGTAGATTCATGGCTGTTATCATGGTGAAGATGCAAATGAGGTGCAAACTCCTTAGAATTGCTGAATCCCAAATGCTTGGCTCCATGTATCAGGTATAAACAGTGTTTTTGCTAATGGATTGCAAATGTAAATGAATACTGGTAGGGAGAAGGAAAACACTGCAACAATGCAGACTGCCCTACATCCAGCTGGTGTGTTAGGTTAGACATACAAAATGTAAATGAGTAATTTTATCAAGTTTAGAAATGTAAGTAAGTGGATGATGTTGCTGTTTGTTGTATGCAGAATTTCAGTTCCCTGCTGCAAAGATGGTTGTGTAGCAAAGAGGGATAAGGCACACTTACTGTGTTCTGAAGGTTCATTGGAGTGAGACTTCAAATCCATACCTATGTAGAAATATTTCATGTGTACTAACATTTTGTAGTGTTTATTTCATAGACTGCTTTTCTTCATTTCAACTACTTTTTCCTTAGATTTTTATTTATTTATTTTTGTTGTTTTGTCAATGTTTCTGTGGTGTGAAGCTTATTGCAAACAAGGGAGACAGAGAAAATGAATTTCAGGTTTGGTTGTGCTTATCTTGTTTGTGAGATGCTTTGCAGTGTACAAACTAGACTAGTGGGCAAACTAGACTAGTGGCCCACACAGGTATCAGTCAGAACACTTGCAGAACACATGCAGACAGGGCATCTGTACAAGTACAAAGGTAAAAAAAAATACATTGTTGCGATTTTTGCTTTCCATTGGACAATGCCGGTGGTTAGTAAGGTTCCCCAACAGCTGCAGTCATCGAACATCTGCAGTCAGGATGCAGGCAGCCAAAAACTGAAAGTGGATGCATTAAATTAATTATTAAAACAATTATTCTAATTGTGCTAATTTCTGATTTTATAATTTAACCTATTATCTTATTGCCCCGTGCTTTTATAGTGCTCATTATAGTGCTCATTGCAGTGTGTTTTATGTATTGTCTATATCATTTTTCTGTGTTTGTTGTTTGTGTAGCATTTTTCCCAGGGCCTTCTCTGAAAATGGACATGTATCCAATCAGACTATCCCTGTCAACAAACGTAAAATAAAAAATAAATAAATAAATAAATAAATAAATAAATAAATAAATACATTCTGTTGGGCATTGCTCAAACACGTTAAGCAGCATTGCACGACGGTTAACACAGAGAGTTTAAGAATGAGTAGGAATTTATGGACATGTCATGTCACTAGTCCTGTGGCAACTAGTGTAAGTGTAGGGCTGGAGTACAGATGGTTCTGGGTTCTAGTACAGGGTATGCAACCTATTTTTACTATTGTGGCAGTGCAGTCTATAGCAATGAATTGTAAAATAGACAAATGTTATTTTAGCACTCTTGTGGCAACAGGTGTAAGTGTAGGATTGCCATACACATGGCCTGGGTTCTAATACAAGACATTCCAGACATTTTTACTGTTGTTCCATTTCCCATTATATTCACTCTCACTTCTAACCCTTTAGATAGTGGAGCTGATATGAATTATATGTATGAGGGATAAGGCACCCATATTGTGTTTTCAAATATATGACAGAGGGTGTAGTGTCTACTATATTTCTGTAAGTATAATTCTGCTTTTGGACTTGGATGGCCTTCACAATTAAATAAAATACATATACAACTGGATCTATATACAAGAACCTTGTCAGGTCACACACATACATGTGTAACACCTCAAACTGTCAGCTGTATTTATGAATGATTCCTGAGCAGCACTTCTTCTGTGGCAAAGAAGGAAAATCAATGCTGTGGAAGAAAATGTTTGTCCCTTATGCCTAGGTTTGAATCCCACACTGTAAAAATCAATTTTATCACTGTATATAGCCAAATACAAATGTGTCAGGTCATGACAGTTATGCCCCTGATGCATGTCAGCAAACTTAACTCATCTAACAGTTACCTTCTAATTTTCAATATGCATTTCCAAGCTATATCACCAGACACCCCTCAAACTAAGGTCAAGATTCAGATTAACCTTCCTATTTCAAATATTTATGTCATCCTTGCTTGGCACTGCTGCGCTCCACTTAATATCAGGCAAATGCAGTTTGCATCGTTGCTCAGGTTTGTGCAGTACTAGTAAATGTGATAACTGGAACTGGCTGGAAAGCATCATTTTCCATTGCTCTAGCTCTGGTGTTAGACATGGCTGGAATTAGTGGGGAAGTGTCCCAGTTGAGGGCACAGAAGTGGGTGTCCAGGCAACCAGAATATTTACTGGACTCCTGGTAAAGCACCACAGCCAAAGGCTTCTGCAGGGGACTATTCTGGCTTCCAGTACAAGTCTGAGGCATGGAGTAGTTTGGTTCAGGCTATATCCAGTGCTGTTGTAGCTTTAAAAGTGTCTTTTATACAGCTGTAGCAGATTGAGCATGCATATCCTAACTGTAAAAGCATTAGTCTGTAGCATAAACCAACATTAAGAGTCAAATATAAGACTGTAGTCAGAGGTTCTGGGTTCAAATACCATGAGTCACAACTACACAATACTGCATTTCTTAAATAATATTTACATTAAATGAAACTCTATTCCAGTGGCATAAATGCCCTGCTGTTAACTGTAATCTGTATAACTGGAAAATGTATATGTGCAATAAATGCACATTTCAAGGATTACTTTCAGCAATCTGTAGGTATAGTGTGTATATGTTAGAATGTATACTTAAATGTAATACTTCAGATAAAATAGTTGTATAATTGTGTTAATGCATTGTATGTCACATATGACGGTACTAATTTTATCTAATTTTTTCCTCTCACCCCACACCTTATCTCTCTTTTTTTATTTTCTATTATGTGTCATTGAAATGTCTCCATGTCATCCATGTGTACCAAATCACTAAATGCTACACAGTGGAGTGAGGTAGACCAGCCCCAGTGGATCAGCCTGTCCTCACTCCCCCAGCTCCAGCACTGATGCCCAGCACATCTGGAACCCAACCTGGCAGCATTGCCTCTGCTGCCCCTGCATTACCTGCACCCTCAGGTAGTACTGCCCCAGCAGCTGGTGGAGTGGTACCCTCCGGGATCAGTGGTGGAGGTGGGGATTTCTTCACCCACCGGGATATACCAGGGTTGGTGTGTAGGGTTGTGCATTACACCATTGGTGTATGCCTGTGCTGGATGGAGAGACTGCTCTCCCTCATGGTATGTAGGAGGAGAAGACATCATCTGGGCTCTAAAAAGAAATGTGTTACTGCATTTACACCTGCTGCCACAGACTCAGCTAACCAGCAGATGTGTTTCATAGACCCAGTACTAACTCTCAGGCTTTTAGCAATGTGGCTTGAGTTTGCGTACTGCTTAACTATGCGCAAGCAGAGAAATTAATGGAAATGTGTATATCGCATGTGCAAACTCTTTGCCAACCCCGAGCAAACCTCTGCTCACCACTGCACTATGTAAAGTCACTATTAGCATATATTAGTGCTGTTTACTGTCCATTTACTCTTTATGCAATGGAACTACATGTGGAAACATAACAAACTTAAGGCTCCATATGTCACTCATTTACAATGCAGCCATGTGTTGCCCCCCCTCCCCCCCCATGCACTGAAATCCTGGTGTCTCAGTACTTTTTCACACATATATCAACTACATTACATACATTAATATCCAATGTTGTGTGATGTGCAATGCACATCAGTCTGGTAACATGTAGAACTAGAACTCTCTTCAGAGTTGGACATGTCTACACATCCATCAACTGACTCTGGGAACTATTGACCCATAAGTCTAACCAGCCTTATCTGCAAGGCTATGGAAATAATCATCATGGACCTTATCCACAGGGAAATAGGTGGCCCTCAGCACCCTTGACCTGGCCCACTTTGGTTTTGTCAAGGCTAGTTCATGGTTCTGGTACCTATATACATCCAAAGCCCTGCATGAGGGAAAACAGGACATACTGCCTAAGTTTATTTAGCCAAGGCCTTTGGCACAATCCCCAATTCAGGTATCATAGACAAAATCTTCTGGGGATTAACCCATACATTATTAGATGGGTAGCCAGCTAGCTCATTGACAGAACACACACTGTCAGAGTTGGGGAGTCCACCTCCACCAGTTCACCAGTTACCAGTGGAGTACCACAAAGATCTGTGCTGGGCCCTCTGCTGTTTTGAAACTATTTATCTGAAGTCCAGGTAAAGGTAGATGGCCTGTGGTTTATCAAGTTTGCAGATGACTGTCAACTGGGCACAATCATATAGAGTCCTCCAACAATGTTAACAAGTTACAGAAAGGGCTGACACAGACAAATGATTGGTGCCAAACTCAAGGAGTGAAACTTAATGCAAAAAAGTGCCTCATTGTCCCCTTTGGAAAAGTAGTACCCCTGTTAATTATGATATACATAACATCCCTTTAAGCTCAAACTTCATGGTGTGAGACTTGGGAACATAGGTTGATAGCAATCTAAACTTCAATCACTATGTGTCCATAGTGGTAAGACACTCATTCTACATTGCACATGTCATAAATAAGGGCATCACATCCAAGACCAGGGAGATAATCACTTTGCTATACTCAGCCCCCTTATCAGACCACCAGTTGAGTATAATGCTCCCGTCTGTATGCACCTCACCAGACACCTGCAGCAAATGGAGAAACCACAGAAGTTTCTGACCCAGAGAATTCAGGGCCCCCAAAACATGGCATACACGGAAAGACCGAGCCCTGTCACTGTACTCAGTGTCATATAGGCTGCTGAGAGGTGACCTGTGCCTGGCCTACAGAGCAGTCTGAAATCCTGCCCTATTGGAAATGCTGGACATCTGAAAATCAAATGAGGCAAGAATATGTTGCTCCACGGATTTCAGCCTAGTGTGCGACATAAATAGAATGCACTGGGGAGACAGATATATCTCCCAGTGATTGCCGCTCTTCTGGAATAGGCTCCCACTGCATGTGAGGCAGTGCTCCTCAATGACCCTATTCAAGCATAACATTGATGACTGGATGGATGAGCATAAATTCACCCCAGGGATGGCAGCTATGTCCCTCATGGACAGGGGCTGTCGGTGCTGATCACAAAATCGCTCTGATAACAGCAAGCATCTAACTATGCTCAATAAGGGTACTTGGGTTGTTACATGGCTAGACTTGTAAAGGCTCTAGGGCTATTAGCCTAGAAAACTCCTATGAACCTATGCAGGCCTCCCAATATCTTCTCTCGTACATCCAGTGCTGATGTCATCCACTATAATTTGTCATGCAGCCTAGTGTCAGTCTTGTGTCATGGCACTTACATAAAGTGCTGAGCTGTGTTATCTGTGTACCTAGGAAGGTGTTATGTTCTCACTGCAGTCAACTATGTGCGTGTGTGTGTGTGTGTGTGTGTGTGTGTGTGTGTGTGTGTGTCTGTGTACACGTATGTATGTCTGTGTGTGTGTGTGTGTGTATGTGTGTGTATGTCTGTGTGTGTGTGTGTGCGTGTGTGTGCGTGTGTGTGTGTGTGTGTGTGTGTGTGTGTGTGTGTGTGTGTGTGAGTGTGTGAGTGTGTGTGTCTATCTAGCCAGAAGAGCATAAGTGTGAATCCTAAAGTTACCACTCCAGTCTCATGAACTAATAGTATTTTGACACTTGCACATGCCTACACATCCATTTCATGCAAGCTTCCCAACATCTTCTCTCCTATATGCACTGCTGATGTCATCCACTATAAGTTGTCCTGCAGCCTTGTTAAATTCAGACTTTTGCTGTGGCACTTGCATAAAGTACTGAGCTGTGTAGTCTGTGTACTTAGATAGGTAGGGGTTCTATTCTCATTACAGTCAACTGATGTGTGTATGTTTGTGTACTTGCTTGACATTACAGAGAGCCTTTTACATCAGCATGTGGGGCACTGCTATTACCATAGTCTCTTCACGAGAAACTGCTGATGTCATTAGCTATAAAATGTTGTCTGAGACAGCCAAAGTCAGACTTGAGACATGGCACTTGCCTTAAATACAGAGTTCTGTAGTCGATGTACTTAGGTAAGGGTTCTGTTCTCACTGCAGTCAAGTGGGCTATGTGGGTGTGTGTGTGTGTGTGTGTGTGTGTGTGTGTGTGTGTGTGTGTGTGTGTGTGTGTGTGTGTGTGTGTGTGTGTGTGTGTGTATTTATACACTTGCACGACATTACAGACAGCCTTTTACACCAGCATGTGGGACACTGTTATTATATATTCTTCTCACCAGACACTGCTGATGTCATCAGCTATAACTGATTTGTGGATGTGCTCTATTCCCACCAGGGCAGGGTCAGAGACTGGCCTGGAGGCCAGACAGAAGTCACCTCATCCTATATGATCCTGATTACAGTAACATGGCTTTCAGTCTATCCACATATATCATAGCATGGTTTGTAGGCCCTGTGTTTTCTTGGTGAGAAACCCCTATGGTTTTCCAGCTACTGCATGTGTCTGATGAGCTACATGCAAAATAGAGCATTATATTCTATTAGTGTTATGATGAGGTTCGAGTACACTGATGCAATATAATCCTCAGATCTGAAAATGATGGAGTGACTTTTGTGGACACTTGGTGGTCGAAGTTCAGATTGCTATCTACATATGCCAGTGCTAGGATCACTGGGTTTCAGCATAGCATTGCAACTGTTGTCAATGTTGCAATTAGCAGGGAACTCCACTTTGCAGAAGGACTAAATAAAGATACATGTTTCATTTATTTGCAGACAATGTGACTTTGCCATCAATCATTTGTCTGTGTTAGCCCATCCTGTAGTATGTTATCATCATAGATGAACTCTATGATCGAACCTGGTATGCAAGAATCAGCAAACATAGTAAGCCAAAGGACGTATAATACTTTAGCCTGTTGAGAAATAGAGTCCAAACAGTAAAGTGCCAAGCACAGATCCCTGGTGACAGCTCTACTGGTACAGGTTGATTCACCAACTTTCAGAGTATGTGTTCTGTCAGTAAGCCAATTGGTTACCTGTCTACTGACGTAAGGGTTAATCCCCAGTTGGGTGAGTTTATCAATGATACCTGCATGGGAGATTGTGTTCAAACCCTAGACCAGATCAGGATAGCTAGTATGCACTGTCTTACCTTCATCAAAGCCTGTCACACAGAATGAATGGCCTGTGGCAACATCACCGATCGCCTATCATATGATTCAGCTTATACACCTTCCTGGCACAGTTAAATACAGACTTCAACACACCCTCCACACAAACTATGTTGGTGTAGAAGGATGTACATCAACGTGCATCCTTGTGAGTTGGGGGGGCAGCACCTGATGAATGCAAGTATACACACATCCTGACTCTCCTCATCTGTGAGGTAGACCAACATGCCTTCATCAAGCTTTCATTAAATGGACACTAGTAATATCCTGGCTGTGTGCAACAGATCTGTGTGAGTTGTTTATGCTAGATCATGTCTGTTACATTTGTTAGGCAGCCTCAAACAGGTCATCGAGGGCATGCATGATGACAACACTATCGTCCTTTTGAACCTGACAAGTCCAAGGCATTTGACACAAATCCACACTGAGGTATTCCCTCAGCACTGTCAGATATGGCCATATATACATAAATCATCAAGTGGGGAGACCACTGTATTACATACATGGCAATGAAATATGTTAAAATGTATGAAGTGAACTATATCTCAGGTCCAGTGAGTAGGTCCATAGAGCAGGGCTGTCTGCTAGGTCTTTTCCTGTCCATTATTTAAGTCACAGACATCACAAAGGACATACACATATTGTGTCCAAACAGCTGTCTGAAGGACTACAGCTTGTGGGCAATCATTGACTCCAACTGTGATAATAGTATAATACAGACAGTATCAACACACACCAAATATTGCCACCACAGCCATGACAATGCCTGCAATGACACAAAAAGATTGGGAGATTTGTTACATCAGGAAAGCAAACACACAACCGAAGTATAATGTAGACATCGCATCCTATAATCAGAACAATAGGTATGTGACCTGTGTCCTCGGGAGATGGTATGGGGAATGTACACCATCATGTGGCCACAGTGCTGACTACTCCCTTGTATGTAACACAACTACTGAGTATGTGAAAGACCTTCATAGTTCAAAGTCTTCATCACACCAGTAACTGAGTACAATGCACCCTTCTTCATGTACTTCAGTACACATCTTTCAGTGATGTATAAGTGAAGTGTACTACCTTTGCCACAGTGAGTTGTCACACATTTTACTGGCCATACCTAGGTATTATTTTTGTGGGATAAACATTACTGTCTGTTGGCGTGAACACCCCATCAAGTTGTTACAACAGATGCATGTGTGATATTCCATGCACACCAGTCAACTAGCCTGTATTGATCATAAAGTCACATACAGGTATAGCAGTGTCTCTCCTAACACCTCCAGCAGATGTTACAGTGTCAGGACAGTGTGTGTGATTACCCACATGGAGTGCAGACATGTCATAATAGTTGTACAAGTGAGTTTGTGCAGAACCCTTTCTGATCACTCTAAATCATTTAAATCACATATGTTATGTCAGAGACATGGGATTACTAATTACTAGTGGTATTATTCTGATAATGTCCATGATTGTGAGAGCTTCTTTTAATGTTGTCCATGAGCCTTTACCTGTGTCTCACTTGCTGAGATTACACTTATATCCAGGGAAATCAGTTAGCCCAGCTTCACAAAATGCACCATACCCCAATTGCACATGTAATGATATGGGCAAGTGCCAGCATAGCCAGCTGGAGTTTTGTAAAGAATGATATGTCCTTTGAATATCAAACTGATTTATATAAGATGCTTGTGTTACAAATGTGTTAGAAGTGCATGTCATTGGTATATCAAACTGATTTGTACAAATGTGTTTGTGCTGAAAATATATTTATGAGCTTTGCTTATGTTAAAATGTATCAACAGTACAGCCTGTTGGAATGAAAAGAAATGTACATGTATTTTTGCAATTAAATGTACCAGATAGTTTACTTTAAGAAAAATAAGGGAAATGTAAGTGAACAGTTAAACCATTAAAACGCCACCTCACAGTGCTAAACAAGACCAGAGACACTAGGTCTGGGAAAAAAAAAACCTTTGTTCATTAGCTCAGTAAAAATAGGGGAAGCCCCTAGCACTGTCGTAAACATTTAGATGTGTATTGTAGCAGTCTATGCTAAATTCCTGTCTCAGCTTCAAAGGGGAATACTGTGAGAACCTAGAGTCAGGTGACCAGATGAGGTCATTCTGCCAGCCCTCTTGGAAAATATATTTAGTCTTTATACACTGAGCAGAGTGGAGGAGGGGCGTTGACTACAACTCTGATCTGAGATATATAAGTATCCTGTTTTTTTTGGATTATTTATAGTGATTATTGTTTCTAGCAATTTATATATAGCACTTTTTATTGCCTGCTGCATAGTTTTTAGTGCATTTTATTGGTATTAACTAATCTGCACAGGTAACTGATTCATTTGCAGTTAAAAGCATTCTGTAGAGTCTCTTTGCCCCTTTATCTGTTTAAAAATTTTCATTTTGTGGCTTTCTGTAGTGTTTACTGTCTAAAGAGTGTAGGCTAATAGCTTTAGTATTGGTCCCCACCCTCCCTCCCTCTTTGTGTCTTGTTGTTATACTTGGTGGCTTTGAGGTTGCCTGCCCCTACTGTAAATTTGATCTGGGACACTCCTCCCAGTCTGGTGTCATTAGCTCATTCTACCTAATACAGAGAGAACATCTGAGAAGACCTTCTGTTTCTCCTTTTTCCCTTTCAAAAAAAAAAATAGCTTGAATCTCCTTGTGTTCTGACTGTGCTTCTCAAACATTTTGGAAATATAGAGTATATTTTAGAGCATTTATTATAACTGTAATTGCCTTAATATTGCTACAACTCAAGTGCTCTGGGTTGCACTGCATCTGAATTGTTTGTTTGCTTTAGCTGCTTTTTTGTATATATAGACTTCTCTGTATATGTAGACTAGCTACTTATTCTGCTGTATTACTGCCTCTTAAATCGTTTTTCAGTTGTGCACTTGCCTTGCGTCACTTAAAAAGTTTTAAATTGCTAATTTTGTAGAGTTTTAATTGCATTTACTGTTTAGGACTACATATTCAAGTGTGTTAGCATTTTCTGTGTTTATTTACTGTATTACTGTATTGTTTAGCCTGTTTTAACAAAAAAATACTATCTTGTTTGCTCGTTTCCCACCTTTCCTAGCCAGTCCATATCCCAGGCTTTGCTTGTCTCAGGACTTTATTTTCTGTGTTCAGAGCTATCCAGACCTTGCTGTGGTAGAGGGAAGTCCTATTGCTTACCAGTGGGAGTGGTGAACATTGTACTGCCTATATAATGCTAGAGGAGTGGTTTTCAGCTGTGAAATTGTAATTGTATTAGCCTTTTTGGGCTGATTTCTATCCCTTTCAACTTTCTGGCTTAAAACGCGTGTGTTTGCACATTTTTCGCATCATGCAGCACTGCGAGGCTACAGTTAAACTATTCCAGGTGGCAGAAAGTCTGCTCTTCAAATTTTCCCTTAGAACTAGCTGGTTTCTCAGTAGTAGCATTAAAATCTGAACCCCTATGACTAGCACTTGCTCTAGAACCTGCTGGAAAGCACTAGGAAGCCTGAAACTGATACAAGCACTCAACTCTCCTTGTCAATAAGGAAAAATTAATCGTAGGCACTAAACAGCTTATAAATGCAAAGTACCTTGCAAAGGTAAGGGAAAACAGCTCTTATACTTTACAAAAAAGCACCTAAACAGGCATGTCCAAGGGTCAGCTTCCGGTGATTTCTCCTGTCCACCTGGTGAATCTGGGCATACTGGGGCAATGCGGCAACTGCCTCATGTACACAGACAATCCTCTCCTCCTACCACCCAACACTGCAACCTGCAGGAGATGCACTTACATAGCCAAACTGGAAGCAAACTCTCTCTGGCCAAGATTGTGCTAGACAGTCAAGAGGAGAATGTTAACACCTGCACTGCACCTCAAGCAACTCATAGCCCTTCAAAATCCACACCATCAACACCCACACATAGCAACACTAAACCCACATATGCGGAGGCCCTTAACATTAACCTGCCCAAGCAACAAGGACCTCCGAAGCTGAAATGCAAACAAACACCAGTCACAACCAAAGTGACACAAAGCTCACAACACCAGTGTGCCACCCAACAACAGCCCCTAAGGCAAGACAATGTACCCAACACTTTAGACATAGGTGACTCTATAGTCAGGCACACTGATTTCCCACTCACTAGGCTGAGCAAAGAGAAAATTACAGTCAGCTGCCTGTCGGGTGCCAGGATCCACCACATAAAGCATGCACTAAAGTCACTCCACAAGTACAAATACGACTCTGTCATTTTCCATGCTGGAATGAATGACTTGAGACGTACCTCCCTGGACTACATGAAAAGAGATATGGAAGAACTCTTGGATCATGTGGCCCAGGCAGGTATGACCCTAGCCCTGAGTAGCATCCTGCCTTCGCCCAGAATGATAGCACAGTATAAGGACAAAATGATTGACTTCAACAATTGGCTAAGCTTCTGTTGTCATTCAAAGGGGATCCAGTATCTGTCTGCCTGGGAAGACATGATCAGCAAACCACGATGCTTTGCCAGAGATGGTCTGCACCTGTCACCCCTGGGATTCAGGTTACTGGCTAAAATTCTTGCCACCCCTATAGTGCCTTTTTTTAGGCAAGGTTCAAAGGATAAAACCACCACTGTAACAGATACAAGCATGCAAAATCTGAAGGTAATGCTACTCAATGCTAGAAGTCTAAACCTCAAAATGCACTCTCTCGAGGCACTCCTAAAAATGGAGAACATCGATATCTGTGCAGTAACTGAGACCTGGTTCAAGGCTACAGAGAGCACCCCTGCAATACCAGGCTACAACTCTTGCCACACTTTTCGGCCACAAAACCAAGACCGAAACACCAAAGGTGGAGGAGTGTCCATATTCACCAAGGATATTCACACCTCCATGCCCAACACAATGCATCTGAAATTCTCCAGGTGCAACTAACACTAGGTAAGACTGCAATCCAAATTGTAGCTTGCTACAGATCCCCCACCATGCCCCAAAATTCTCACTACACCTTTCTAAACATACTGGAAAATATTAAGATACAACCAAACACCCTAATACTGGGTGATTTCAACTACCCTGCCTTTAACTGGGAAAACTACTTGGGTACCAACTCCTTTTCCCAACGGTTCTTGGAATTCATAAATTCCAACGGCTTGGATCAACTAATCCATTGTCCCACCAGGGGCTCCAATATCCTAGACCTGGTCATTACCAACATGGGAGATAGATGCTCCACGCCAGTGGTCACCCCCTCATTGGTCAGGTCTGACCATAAGCAAATCACCCTTGACATCCCCATCCCACCCCACCCCCCAGAAAGGAAACATCCTTAAAAAACTTCTCCAAAGCCAACATCATGCTACTGAAGTCATAAATGACAAACTTCATGACACCCATGCAGACGGGATCTGAAAGTTCGACTGCAGAATCCTACACCAAGGCACTGTACGAGCACATCCACTAGTGCATGAATCGTGCCATCCCAAATAGAACCAAGATGCTCTTCTCCAAAAAAAGGAAGCAAATCTGGTGGTCCTCTGCTAGAAACAAGCTATAGAACAGAAGGAAGAAACTGTTGCAGAAAAGAGGAAAATCCCAGGATGCAAAAAACTCCCTCACCAGCCTCAGTAAGAAGCTGAGATCCCTCATAAAATCATCAAAAGCTAGTTACGAAAATAAAATTGCCAAAGATTCCAAAGACAACCACAAGGCATTCTATAGTTATGTCAAGAATCTAAATGGCAATGCTCAGATCTGCTCTGAGCTACAACAGAATGGCATTAAATATACTGATCCCAAGGATATTGCCAATATCCTGGCAGATCGATTTAGTGCCAACTTCACCCCCCTTTCACCCCCTAAAGGGCCCATCTCAATACCAAATGATTGCCAAATTCCGGTAATCATGGCCACACAGGTAGAAACCGCACTCTCCAAAGCTAAGACTACAGTATCCATGGGACCAGATGACATCCCAGGCTGTGTACTACATGAACTACAAAATGAACTGGCACCTCACCTAAGTGTCATGTTTAATCATAGCCTCACCTCAGACTTTGTACCCACTGAGTGGTGCACAGCTACAGTTATCCCACTCCACAAGGGGGAATCCACCTTGGATCTTGGGAACTACTGTCCCATCAGTTTGACAAGCCTGATCTGCAAAGGCATGGAACGCATTATCATGGAACTTATAAACAAAGACATTGGCAACCGTCAAACACTGGACCCCACCCAGTTTGGGTTTGTGAAGGGCGGATCTTGTCTCCTGAATCTGATTGACTTCTTCAAATCAGTCTCCAGAGCTGTGGCCAAGGGTAAGGTGGTCCACACAGCCTATCTGGACCTTGCCAAGGCCTTTGACACCACCCTCTGCTCTGGAATCATAGATAAACTTACTAAGCTGGGCATAAATCCCTACATCACTCGATGGGTTGCCAGCCGGCTTACTGACAGAACCCAGACCGAAAAAGTAGCCGACTCCAAATCCAGCTCCAGACAAGTGACAAGTGGAGTACCTCAGGGTTCACACCTGGGACCACTCTTGTTTGGCATCTAATTCTCTGAAGTATAGGCCAACACTAAGGGACTCTGGCTAACAAAGTTCGCAGATGACTGCAAACTGGGAGCCATTATTGAATCCCTAAATGATGTGGATATTCTACAAAAGGGCCTTACAGAAACAGATGCCTGGTGCCAGAGCCATGGGCTCAAGCTTAATGCCAAGAAATGTATAGTTATCTCCTTTGGAAAAAAACATGTACCCATGAATTACCACATAGGTGCAGTACACTAAACATCGAAAGTGTGATGACAGACTTAGGGACACAGGTGGACAATGGTCTCACTTTTGATAACCACATCGCCACAACAGTCAGGAAATCCTTCTATGTGGCATGCCTCATCACTAAGGGCTTTTCATCCAGAAAAAAGGAGGTCATTGTCCCACTGTACTCATCCCTCATTAGACCCATTATAGAGTATAATGCCCCGTTTGGTATGTACCTCACAAGACATCTGCAACAGCTGGAAAGGCAACAGAAATACCTCACTAAAAAAAAATCACAGGCCTAAAGCAGATGCCATTTGCTGACCAACTAAAAAAACTCCAGCTATACTCTGTGGCATATTGTCTACTCAGAGGCAATCTCTGCTTAACATACAAGGCCATGTCAAACCCTGAGCTGTTGGACATACTCCACTTAAAGAAATCCCAATCCCTCAGAGCCACACGCTCCAAGGATCTAAACCTTGTCATCACAATGAACAAAACATGCTGGAGGGATAGGTTCCTGACCCAGAGACTCCCCATACTCTGGAATAGATTGCCCATACATGTCAAACAGAGCATCTCCTTGGCCCTCTTCAAAAAGAATCTTGATGATTGGATGGGTGATAGGAAATTCACCTCGGGAATCATGTCAGTCGCCTGCTAGATAGGGGTCCAGATAAGTAAATATTGTGGGAAGAAATATCCAGGGAATTGTTATGGCTAGGCTTGTATAGGCCCTAGGGCCAATAGCCTAGTACCAACCTATGAACCTATGAACCTAAGATATTACAAAGAGAAATCTCAGAGTATTGAGTATTCTGTTTGGGGAACCTGAGAAGAAAGACCCCTCACCCACACCATCCTCCCTTGTGGTAGGAGGTAACTTAAGTAGGGAACAGTAATTCTTTTAGACTAGTCAGGAATATAGAGAAGCTAAGTTTAGAATTTGTTTTTCTTTATTTGTCTGAGTCTGTCCATCAATGTTCTTTTCAATATTTTCTGTGATCTGAACTCTGTGGTTTAGTATAAATATATATTCAATATTATCATGTTCTTTTATAATTTATTATTAAATGTATTTCAAACTATTATTGTGGCTGGTCCTTGTCGAAAGTACTTAACCTCTGAGAGTGCTTATTTTTATTTGGTGACACTGTGTGAGCCTCTCCAGAAGGCCTAGCTGTCTTGGTCAACTACTCTCATTTGTATTAGTATTAATATTACACAGTATATTTGGACACCCTTTGTTAAGGATCTTAGAGTAGCTGATTGTGAAGTGTCTGGTGGCTGTGATAACTAAGTTATACTCTAGGCAGAAGGGGGCACAGCAGGTAAATCTGAGCCAGTCATTTCCAGGCGTGTGTATGTGTGTGTGTGTGTGTGTGTGTGTGTGTGTGTGTGTGTGTGTGTGTGTGTGTGTGTGTTTGTGTGTGTGTCAGCTACTTGGGGCAGGGATACAAAGCACTGGGTTTACAGAGAGGGTGCTAGAGGATTTGGCTTGGACACTTGGCTGAGGACCTAACCCTACAAGTGGGGAGTCTTTTTGGGGACCTGGAGGAGACAGATATAGAGACATCCAGTCCCTGGGATGAGTGTGTTCCCTGTGTGCTCTTAAGGGGAATAGTACTTGATGCAGAGAGGTATGCATTTGGAAATACTGAGTGTATCCAGTTGTATTTTAAGTGCACATCTGTCTCCGGTGTCAGTGTTGAGGATTCAGGCTCCTTGATTACTGGCCCAGCATGCAGATGCTACACATTGGTAGCCATCACTTATTGGTAGCAGTGGTGGGCATCACAGTATATAACATCCCTGATAGATGTCCTCTGCATTGTTCATGTAAGGATGCTTATCCCACATGGACATCCTCCCCATTGTTAAGTTACCTTGTGTGACAGTCACATAATACATTTTTTCACTGTGCAGTCCTACTGTGCCATATTGATATGTTTTTGGTGTTGCTGCTACAGCTGTCTTCCATTGGCATGCTCTCATCTGCTGTACATTAGGTAGTTTCACCTGTCCTCTTTCCTTGCGTTCTTTCCTAGAATTCATCTTTGTGTGTGCATACACACACTTCTCCTGAGTGTTTATTTTACATGGCAGTTGTACAAAACCCCCAGCCACTTAGTACAGTGTTATTTTTCTGTATATCTTATTATCAGCTTAATCCTTAGGTATCATTTAATTGTCTACTCAATTTTAAAACTGTCTTATACTCATTACCCTTTGTATGTTTTTTTTTGTTTATTACTACCATGCTATGTACTCTGCATGTCATGTTGTTTACTGTAAAATCATCTAGTATTGTAACATTTTCTTTTGTAAGATTTCTTATTTGTACTTTAGGTGCTTTTCTCCCTGGGCCTCCACTGAAAAAGGACCTGCATCCAGTTGGAATTTCCTGGCAAACAAATGTAAATACATAATAAATAAATCTATCCTTATAGATCATTTACACAACATTGGGACAGAATGCCAGGAATGGGATTTCACAATACTCTGCACTGTATATACTGTCCTGTACTGTATTTGGACCATGTACGTATCATACCTCTCAACTGTCCAGATTTTCACAGTATGCCCAGAATTTTACCTTATATCTTTTGGTCTGTTCCTTATAAAATCTGTGGTTTTCTGCCATATCACTGGGATGATCTCAGGACTGATGTCACTAAATAATTACATATATTTGAGTTTCAGACTTCAGTCCTTCAGAAAAATGTATCTTAACACAAACCAATTGTTATTCTAGCACATTTCTAATGTGCAAATATATAGAATCTGTCCCTATTTCTGCGCTATTTTCCCAGCACTATGTTGGTCTTTGTCCAGATTTGTGCACTAAGAGAATGACAGCTCTAGAAATTTATTTGTTAAGCCCTATTGATCATTGTGGCATTCATATTTTCATAGGTTCATAGGCAGGTACTAGGCTATCGACCCTGGGGCCTATATAAGCCTAGCCAAAAAGGTTCCCTGGCTTTTGCCACCCAAGAAAATTATTTTCCTGTGCTTCTGTCAAGCAGTGCCTCAGAAGTGATCCCCAGGATGAAGTTTCCATTTCCCATCCAGTGGTCAAAATTTTTCTTAAAGAGGGCCAATGAGGAGCTTTGCTTGACATGAATGGGTAGTTTGTTCCAGAGTATGGGAAGTGTGTGGGACAGGAATCTATCCCTCCAGCATGTTCTATTTATTGTGATGATGAGGTTTAGGTCCCTGGAGCGTGTGGTTCAGAGAGATTGGGATTTCTTTAAGTGTAGCATATCCAACAGCTCTGGGTTTGACATAGCTTTGTATGTTAGACAGAGGTCGTCTCTGAGTAGGCGATATGGGACAGAGTAGAGCTGGAGTTTTTTGAGACGGTCTGCATATGGCATCTGTTTGAGGCTGGTAATCCTCTTAGTGAGGTATTTCTGTGGATTTTCCAATTGTTGTAGGTGTCTTGTGAGATACATGCCAAACAGGGCATTGTACTCTATGATGGGTCTGATGAGGGATGAGTAGAGAGGAACAATGACCTCCTTTTTTGTAGAGGAGAACCCTTTTGTGATGAGATGTGCCACGTAGTAGGATTTCCTGACTGCTGTGGCGATGTGGTTATCAGTGGAGAGACTACTGTCCACCTGTATCCTGAGGTTCCACTCAAACACGGTAACTAACTGTGTTCTGCTGTAAACAGGCTTGATATCTGTGTTGCTTTACACAGTTTCCTGCCCAGCAGCACTGTTGCCAGCCATGAGACCATGCTTATTTATGTTCAAATGCAGTGCACAGCATGAATATGTAATTAGCAGTGCTGTTCACCTCACATCACCGCACACATGTAAACTTCGTGTAGGCTTCACGAGAAGCCTACACTAAGTTTATCGAATCCCCATGTCAGTCTTTCTTTCCATGCTTGACTTCTGTCAGTTATTTAAGGTAATATCTATGATAAAACCTAGGTAACAATAATCATTGCAGGATATATACACTGATGCAAATTAATCCAGATCAAAGGCCAACATTTTAAGTTCTTTACTTTAAAGCATTATTGTCCCAGTATTTTTAGCATACTCTTCCAGCACTTTGGTAAATATCTGCTCAGTCTGTAGAACATGAGGAGACAAGGTCCTTAACTGTGTTCAGCTTCCAGAGACACCTGCCTCCTAATAACATGGATGCATACCTCTCAACTGTACAGATTTTCCCAGAATGCCCAGATTTTTGCTTCATATTTTTGGTGTGTTCCTCTGAAAATCTGCAGCTGTCTGGCAAATAGCTGGGAATTGTAGTCATTAAATAATGACAAATATTTGAGTTTAAGACTCCACATCCCTCAGAAAAATTCATGCTAATGCAAAATATATTATTCTATCAACTTTCTAAGTTTATAAGAGCAATATTTAAAATCTGTCTCTATTTGTCCCCCCATCGTTTTAGGCTTTGTCAAGATTTTTTGCTCTAAGAGGTTGAAAGGTATGCATGGATATATATTTTGTAAAGCATTATTACACATGCTGTCTAAGTCAAAAGATGAAATATTAGCTCTTTAAATGTGGAGTTTTGAGATTCAGTTTGTAAAGTAACATTCAATACATGTCTTATGGGTTTTCTTGTTGCATACCCAACTAAAAGGGAGGAACCAGCTGCTTCATTCCTTATAAGAGACAGACACTGAAAATGCCCATAGATCTGGACCCAATTGCTCTAGTGATTTTGAAATAAAATTGCTGAGTGTCATGCAGCTATTTGACCAGTTAAGTTGCTGGCCTGACATGTGCTCCCTGCCAACATCTGAAGCTTCGTAATTTATTGTTGCATATCAAATTTAAATTCATAGGCCAATATAAGTCTGTAATCCTTTAAATATAGTTATCTTTGTGTGTATGTGCATCCAGAATAATTATGAAGTTATTAAGTAATCTGACATATAGCGGTGACTGATTTCACATTAATGAAAACCTTACAGGAAATTATTTCCTTCATCTTTTACTAAAATGCTTAAGAAATTTCATCAAAGGTTATTATCCTTTTACAGATCTATAACTCAGTTTGAAAGATGAAATGATTCTAACATTATGGGTTCTCTAATAGTTCCAGAAATATTACACCACCTGTAACATGCCTACATTTAATAGTAGTCAATAACAAGGTCTGTGACCTCTCTTTATATTTTAAGTGCTACACACCATTACATTTTCTTGGTGAATTTCATTTGTACTCTTTCAAATGCAACTAAATAACCAGCATTATGCAGATAAAAATTACTGCAGTGCATGGAGTGGCAAGATTATGCTCTGATTTTGAGAAAAAGATAAACTTGTGAGATCTGAATTTAGCAGTGCTAAACAGTGCTTAATAAACGTTTGTTATACACCTCCAAGCACAGTTAGGATTAGGTCTCATGATAGGGACAGTGTTAGCCAGCAAAAAAATGACAGAAGGTCAAACATGTTTTAATAGCTGTTAGTGCTAAACTCTGCTACAAGAAATGTGGTACAGTGTAGTGTTTTAGAAACTGTGCTACCTTCTGCTGAGGGGGAGGGGGGCACTTCATTTCTGCCGGCTAAATCCATCGACTGTCCCTAATTTTACAGAACATGCCTGATTTTGTCTCGTGTTTGCCCTGTCTCTCATTTTATCTTTGATTTTCAGGTAAATCATTCAGGATTATAGTCAGTCAATAATCCCAGTCATTACAGTGTCAGTCAATAATCCCAGTCATTACAGTGTCATGCTTCTTACTTGTTTAGAAAATACACGTTGATAAAAAAAACTGTTGTTCTGTTAACTTTTTTAAGTGATTTAGAACAATATTTAAAACTGTCCCTTATTTTCAGCCTTTGTCTCCCCACTATTTTTTCATTTGCCCAGAATTCTTAAGCAAAGAATTTGACAAGTATGCTGCTGACTGTTTAATAGTGCTAATTACTTTCCCAGCTTTCAAAACTAATAACACACTTCATAGTCCTACACATTCTCTTATATTTTTTTCTTTCTGTAACTGGTAGTACATGGAGCAGATAAAGCTCCATGCACTACAAAGAATTATGAGCAGGTCACTGATCACAACCCTTATTATGTGTTCTTCATATGGATACCAAGATTTACTTTATGAGTTTTGCTCTTAAGGTCAATTTCTTGGTTTACATTTCTGGAATACAGAACACGCAGGTAATGACTGGAGACCTGATCATAATCCTCCATGTTATGTCCAACAATTGATCTTTTTAAAGATTTGAAATAGTAAGATATCAGCCTTTTTGAAAAGACTGCATGCAAAATGATAGAAATAACATCATATGCTTTCCTAACATTGTCATATACATTTTGGTTAAACGTCAGATTTTCCTCTGTGTGTGTGTGTGTATATATATATATATATATATATATATATATATATATATATGTGTGTGTGTGTGTATGTGTATGTGTGTGTGTGTGTGTGTTTGTGGGGGGTTATGCATGTTGTTTGAGAATCCATAATCTGTATTGGCAAACTGATGGGACCTCTCACGTGGACAGAGTGGGAATTAGAGATAATAAACCACAGTTACAGATGCAATGAATGCATAGGAAACAGACAGCAATACATACATGTTTCCATTTTGCTGGCTGTCATATTCAGATGATGGAAGATTTTCTTGCCCCTGATTCAAAACAGAAAGGTACAGCTGGCTCCAACCATGTGAGATATGCAACACAAGGGAAGAAGTCCAGATTATCTATCCAGCAGTGCTTAAAATTACTTGGCTGCAAACATATTGGGTAAAATTCTGGAATAAATTATTCAAATCTATCAACATGTTATGTGTTGGTCATGGACTCAGCAAGTGAACTTGATGGGATCTTCAGCAAAGTAGCAGCCATGGGGAAAAGAGGTCACAGTAGTTAATAATGTAGTGAGAAAATATATTAAAGTTGATGTGGAAGCTAAAGCTGCCATCCAAGAGAGGGAAGAAGTTGCATCAGAAAGTCACAAGGCAGAGAAGTGTATGAAAGCAGTTGTGGCATTTGTGTGGAAAGATGCAGAAAGGGTGGAATATAATGTAACAACTATGTCAGCACTAGTCTGATCCTGTCTTAAATGCAGCAACTGAAGAAAGTATGTAGAGACTTGAATGTGCTTGATGATGAGCACTAAAATCAGCCATCTTACATTAAAGGTGCCCCCGTATCCTTGTGGCAGAAGGACCCATCTGACTTGGAGATTGCTGGAATAAAGGCTCTGTGAGGGGCTTTTCTATTGGTAGATTGTGTTAAAACTATTTAAATTAATTTTATTTAAGCACCATTTGTACGGAGGTTAGCATTGTGTGCATATACACAAATACCTAGAATCACATTTTTTTCCATAACACCACACAGTGAAACCCTCTAAGGCTTTCCTGATGCTCTTCAGGCAACTTGATTGCATACTGGTGCACTGCAGGCAGCTCAGCTAACTACTGTCAAGTGTCACCCCATTTTCTTTGCTAGTCCTATATAGTGTTAAATCCCCTTGCTAATCCCAGAGCAATAGCTGATCTGTTGCCCTCTCACAAACCAAAAATTATCTGCTGCTATGGACAGTCAGTTTCCTGTCATTTCTCCAGCCAGCCTGATCGACATGGGCATCCTGAAGCAATGTAGCAATTGTCTCATGTATACTAACAACCACCTACTCCTGCAAACAAATACAATATGTGAAAGATGTCACTATACCATGAAACTTGAATCAGTCCTCTCACATAACAATAAACAAGACTTCAAAAAGGTTGTCAGCTCACACACCTCTCCTCTTACATAAGATAATGTCAAGACACATAAACCCAAATACGCAGAGGTACTCAACAAGAGCTTAACAAAAGACCAGAGACCTCCCAAACACAGACAACTATCACATACAGAATCCACTAATACACATAACAACACATATAACAGTGTCTCAGCAATCAAGCCCCTAAGGCCAAACACTTCAAAACCAAATTTCCTAGTCATTAGTGACTCAATAGTAAGACATATAGATGTCCCTCTCAAAAGGCTGGACAAGGAGAAGGTCACAGTCAGCTGCCTGTTGGGTGCTAGGATCCACCAAGTCATGCATACACTCAAGTCAGTCAGCAGCAATTACTGTTATGACTCAGTCATAGTACATGGAGTGAATGACTTTAGACATACTCTGGACTATATAAAGAGAAACTTGATAGAGGTCTCAGATTATGTGTGTCAGGCAGGTATGTCCCTATCCCTAAGTAGCATTCTACCTTCACCTAGGATGATTCCACAGTACAGACAAAAAATGATTGATTTTAACAATTGGCTTAGCTTCCAGTGTCACTCCAAGGGGTTCCAGTATCTGTCAGTCTGGGAAGACATGGTCAACAGATCTGAATGCTTTACCAGAGATGGCCTTCACCTGTCTCCTCAAGGCTTCAGGATATTGGCAAAGACACTTGTCTCCCCCATAGAGCCTTTTTTAGGTTATGTAAAAACAACACAACTTCCAATGTAGAAAAATACTCTAGAGACAAACTCAAGGTCATGCTACTTAATGCTAAGAGCCTAAACATTATGCTGCACTCCTTGGAAGCACTCCTCACCTTGGAAGATGATGACATCTGTGCAGTCACTGAGATTTGGTTCAAGAGCATAGAGAGTACCCCAGCCATGCAGGGATACAATACCTTCCACATGTTCAGACCTCAAAATGAGTGTGAAAGAACCAAAGGTGGAGGTGTATTCATTTTCATTAAATCCAAATACACCTCGCGACTGGTGAAACAGTACGACTTTCTTGAGCTACACTAGGTCCAAATAACTACAGGCAAAACACCCTACCACATCATAGCTAGATACAGGTCTTGCACCAAGAACCAGGATAAGCACACTGGGTGTGTTTTAATTTTGTTTTTTCCTGAGGGGATCTACAAAGAGAAGCCCTTTCTGAAAAAAAGTACAGCTGTCTGAGTATGTAACTTGGTAATGTAGTCTTCAGTGCCTGTGAGAATGTGGAGATTAGAGTAAGGAAATAAATTGAACTAAATAGCACTGAAAGGGAGGTAGGAAAGAAAATGTTAAAATGAAAATGTATATGAATTATGGTATTCAAATATTGTGATTATTGAAATGTGACTTTTGAAATATCTTTGTTCTTTATACTTTACTAGAAGGAATAATATTGAAGATGAGTTTTTATATATTGCATAAAATTGATAAAAGTCATGGATCAGGCAAATATAAATGAAAATGGTATATGTGTGTATATATCTATCTATATATATATATATATATATATATATATATATATATATATATATATATAGATAGATAGATAAATATATTTAAGTGTTAAGTTGTTTGTGATATGAGAGGAAATTTCATGGCTGTATGGTGGATATGAAAGGTGTTAAGTAATGGGGAATACACTGCCCACATTTATTGGATGGGTTAGACCTCATCTAAATCTGGAAAATGTTACCTGGGAGAAACAGAGGCATATAGTGATGGTATAAGAATGGCAACAAACTATTGTTGGGTAGCAATGGAGAGGCAAGACTGTTTGCTGGGGACAGAGGCAGAGAACACCGACAAATTAAGTCTTCTTTGGGCCCTGGGCTTTTTTCAAACTGTGCACCCCCACATGTACACTTAATTTTAGGACCATGCATAAATACATGCATTCTTTTAGATTCATATTCCTGATTGTTTGAAAGGCATATTTAAATAAAAAAATCATTTGAAATTTTATTTATTGTATAATAAAGCAATGTTTGCTTATTTTTGTTTCAAATTTGAGTAGTTTTGAAATTTTTTCTAGCAAGAAGCGAAACTAAATTTACTAAACATCAAAGATGGCCATTTCATCCACAGACTGCCCCATACCACCAAATTATAGTTACATTGTTGACCGTGTACACCAGAGATGTCTCATTGTGGTAGTAAATAATGATAATGGTCACAATAACGTATATCAAGTTTGTTTTACACACAATAGTAGCAGTAAAGTATTCCAACTTACTCCACACAAATGCATATACACCAGTCCTACAAGGCCAGATTAATGACTATTTAAATGACAAGAGCCTATATGTTCCTTTCAACCAAAACAATTACCCCCACCCAACAATAGTAACCACTTTGTTGACTGTATATACCTCAGACATCTGATTATGGTAAAATAATGACCACAATAATGTGTTTCAACATTGTTTTGCACAAACAGTATCCACAATAAAGTATTCCAGCTTACTTCTCACATATCGTCAGTCTGGAATAATAAGCAAATAATAGAAAACAGTCATTTTGTTCTATAGGCAGCCCCCCTTAATAAACAATATCAGCTACTTTGCTACCTGTGTATACCTCAGATGTCCATGTCTGTTTAGTATTAAAGATAAATAAATAAATAGAATAAGGAGCCCGGTAATGTATTTCATTTCTGTTTCACACAACAAAGTACTTCCCTCCCTACAGTGCTGTCCACTGTCCATATCAGGTTGTCTTCCAGGATTTAAAAACATTGAATCATATTACCACAACTTGCTACTGTTATTTTACACAATTACCTTTTAACATTCATTTACTTTCTGCTAATAGACTGCAATAGAAGACTTTAGTAAGAAGGTGTACATGGGCAAGAAAGATATGGATGGAGAGAAAAGTAAGTAGACAGGTGAAGAAGTTGAAGGAAATATGCAAGATGGGAAGACAGGGCAGATATGATGAGGTTAAGACAGGAAATGCTAAGGGGTGGTAGCATTGAAGGAGGACTGCACTGTTCACTTGATTTATGAAGGGCCAAGGAGCCTGACAGCTATAAGAGAAGACAAGGGAATTCTGTAGGATTCTATGGCTGCAATCTCTCAGCTGTAGTGGAGCAACAATATTATTAGGGGAAGATGAGGGAAGACACCAGTGGTATATGTGAGGATTGGAGAGGTGATATTGGAAAAAAGCTCCATTCATTGAAGTTTCCAGCATACCAAACACAATTAATTTAATCTTACCTAAAATTTGAAAAATAATACAAAACAACCCTCACATAAAACAAGGTTCTTACAAGGGTGGCAAGCCCCTCCCCCATCCCCTTCTTTAATTTACCATATCTGAAATCACATAACAGTGGAGCAAAAAAGAACAATCCTTACCCTGCTGTTAACAATCCTGCACTAACATTTCTCCCAGCCTGTAACTGGAGCTCTACCAGTTCTATTTAATAAATGGATAACTGGAAGCAGCACAAGTGAATCACACAGATTCACAAAACAAGACGCAAATGGCCAACTTTAGAGAATTTTGCATATATTGAACAAATTAATTTTGATATAATGCAGAATTCTCTAAAACAGGTCCACCTGTATCTTACAAACAACAAAGAACCATTCTGGGATACTGAGTTGTGGATATTTTTATATTTGAATTGTTCTGAAATTGAATGAGACAAATTAACTTAGATTGGTTATTTTCATTGTGAAAATTTTACTAAAATGTCAACCACTGAAGTGGCACTTTGTTTAATACTGTGACATCTACTAACAAAGTTATGCTTGCATAAACAGTAAGATGCGTTATTGAAGAATGTCAGAATGCAGTGATTCCAATAATAATAGACTGAAACAGGATTGCAGCTATTCCTTACCCATACCAAAGACAATCAGCTTCTGGAATCTGGCTGTCTGTATCTTAAAGGCACTGGTAACTTACTAAATAGTAGTTTTATTTATTTATTGACATTTGGTAACCGGGTTAGTCCAACTGAGCCAGGGGCCCATTTTCAGTTGAGGCCCGAGGAGAAAAGCTCCAGAAGTATTACATATTTTTACACTAAATATCAAATTAAAAATAAAAATGAGTAAAAAATTAAAACCACCATGAAACATAATAAGAAAATCAACAGTTAGAGAATATCTGTACATAGAGCAGGTTAAATAATAATTGACAGGTCTTAGAGAATATCATACATGAAGTACATACAAGTAGATAAACCATTCAATCAATTTTTTTTGTTTAAATCAATATATATATATGAATATCTCTATCTATCTATAAATATATATATATATATATATATATATATATATATATATATTTAAATAAAGATATATATGAATGCATATGCTTTGATAGTGAGGGGAGAGGAAAGTATAAAGGTATATGAGGCAAGTACAGGGAAGTAAAGAGTATAAAGAGTACAATAGGGAAAATGAGTTAAAGTTGAGAAGAGAAGAGACTAGATCAAGCGGGGGGTTAGTCAAGGGCAGGACCATGTACTCTGAAGAAAAAATGTAAATTATTTTTTGAACAGGTGTTTTTGATGAATGTTTATTATGTTATGTTTTGAGGGCGTGAGTTCCAAGCATGTGCAACAGAGTATTTGGAGAGGGAATTTCCTATATTTTTATTGGGTTTCTATATGTGAAGGAGGTGTTTGCTGGAAGTACGAAGGTGACAATGGGAGTTGTAGTAGCAGACTAGGTTGGAGATGGAAGGGCAGAAAGAGGGGTTATTCAGGATAGAGTGTGTAATGTGAAGTTGTGGTAGAAGTAGTTGTTTTGAGAATTCTGGCCATTGGAGTGATTTAAGAGGAGGACTGTGGTGGGATTTATAGGGGAGATTAGAGGCAAACCTGGCTGTTTTGTGATAAATTTGCTCTAGTTTAGTGATAACACTAGTAAGGACAGGGGCATCATAGAGAAGGCAGAGTAGAAGAAGGGACTGAGTGAAGGAAGGTTTGGAAGAAGGTGACAGAAATTTCTGGTTGGGATAGAGCAGTCCGAGTTTCTGGTGGGTCTTTTTTTATACATTGTTGGATATGAGTATCGAATTTTAATTCATCATCAATAATTACTCCAAGTAGTTTGGTATGGGGTTCGGGTTTGATGATGGTGTCATTAAGAGAGGTGATAAAGAAAGAGGGTTTGTGCTGGGTGAGTGTTTTAGGGAAGAAGAGAAGGAGTTTAGTTTTTTTTTATTTGGTATTAATTGGTTATCAGACAGCTAGGTTTTGACAGAGGTGAAGCTTGTTGAGTGAGAGCTAGGAGTTCAGGGATGTTGTGGGCAGAAGTGATAAGGGTGGAGTCATCGGCATATTGTAGAAGTGTAGAGAGGTTAGTAGCAGAGTGAGGTTTGTTAGTGAATATGTTGAACAGAAGGGGGGCCTAGAATCGATCCTTGGGGAACTCCAGTATTTACAGTGAGGAAAGGAGAGAGGACAGTTTGCCAGTGGATAGATTGTTGCCTGCCAGAGGGGTAAGTAGAGAACCAGTTGATGGAGGAGGAAGAGAGATATAGATCAGAAAGTTTAGTAAGGAGTTTAGAGTGCGGGACAGTATCAAAGGCCTTTGAAAGATCAAGGAATAGACAGGAGATGGGCCAGCTAGCTATTATCACGGGCTTCAGCTATTGGTGAGGGAACTAACTCCTCTTTTACTCTCCTCTGTACACGTTATGGATTCTACTACCATCTGGAACTTAGATAAGAAAGCAGAAGGCAGATCGTGCAATGACAGTGCAGCTCCCTAATACCCTAATTCATACATATATATATATGTGCATCCCACTTCAGCAGCTGTAATTAATTTTCTCTAATTGACAATGGCCCAATGAGCCAGGTTTGATATGCAATCCAAGCTTTGGAGAACACGGCCTCAAAGTGTTTATCTGAACAGATGACACTGGTTTGCCCATTCAGGGGAAGGGATTCATATGCATTCACTTGTAGGAGTGACACTTGTGGGATAGATTGTAGGCATATACTCTGTGTAAGAAGGCAAGTAGTGGGGATAAGGTCCTACCAAGAAGACCATAGCTCCATACATAGAACAGGTTTGTGGAAGTGGTCATAAAGCAGAGAAGGAATTGCATCATGATTGTCATCAAGAAAGGAAGGGGTTAGGATCAGAAGAGAAATATCAGCAAAGTCCCTCAGGATGATAATCTGTGATCTGCAACTCTTGCCTCCCATGACTGCTGCCCTCAATGCAGAAAACAGAGAGACAGAGAGATTTATTGGGAGACTGGGTCAACTAGGATGAACTAGGGTGACTGCCCCAGGTGCCAGGTGTTAGTGGACTTAACTGGCAGGTGCTGATAATGTGAAATGGCATTTTTTTTGCTTCTCAGCATCTTTAAATTGACAGGCTGATAGTTTGAGGAACTGAACTGTCTGGGGGTAGTGCCATATGACCCATAAGTGGTTCTGATTCAGAGGTCCAGAAACAGCACATAAATAATTACTTATAACCAAGGAAATAGTTCAGGGTGCTATAAAGACAAAGAGGAGACATCACTTAATAACTACAGACATAACTGCTGCTACAAATTAAATGAAAGTCTCAAGTCAATGTGCCCAGACAGCAATGTTGTGGTTTCCTACATAGACTTAAGGAAAAGCTAACTAAAACCCAATTAAGCACATACAATACAATGCTAGCATGTTTATAGGTTCCTAACTGATTACTAGGCTTCAACCCTTGTAGGCCTCCCAAATGCATTGGGCAGGTTATGATACAACTCATTTTATAGGGGGAATAACTTGGGCAAGAGTGGTCGAGCATTTACATGCTTCTTTCTAAAAGGGACATATGTGGCAGACTTGGGGTAAGTTTATGATTCCTCATCCACTGATCCAAGTTGTGCTTGAATAAGTGCTGGGAGGAACTCTGCTTCACATGGATGTGAAGCTCATTCTAGAAAAGGGGTAATCCCTGAGACCTATACCAGTCCACCAACATGTCTTATTTATGTTGCAAGTGAGGTTTATGTCCCTAGTTCAGATGTTTCTGATGATATTTGTTTAGTGAATGCAACAACAGGTCCATAAGAGTCGGACCAGAGGATGCTGTTTAGGCCAGACATAGATTGCTTCTCAGATTGACTATAAGGGTAAGGCTTTGAGTTTGTCTGCGTAGGACATGTTGTAACTTGTAACATATAGTGTTTTTGTGAGGAAACTCTGTGGCTGCTCCGTTTATTGCATGTACCTGGTCAGCTACATACAGAAGGGGGCAATAGATTCAGTGACTGGCCTAATGATGGCAGACTGCAATAGAATAATGACATCCTTGCACCCAGATGCCATACTCTTGCTTTTAAGTTGCACAATGTAAAATGATTCCTTTACTACAGTAGACACATAATGGTCAAAGACAAGCCATTGCTTACATTCATTCTCAAGCCCCTGACTATAGGGTCAACTCTTAGGGGGTGTGTTATCAATGCAGTAATTTCCCATGGTAGATGTTTTTCTGAAAGATACTATTATGCATTTTTTGGCATTGAGTTTTAGACCTTGACTCCGGCACCAGTTATTAGACTGAGGCCTTCTTGGAGGATGTTTGTGTCTTTGGAGGATTTTATGGGTGCTCCTAGTTTGCAATTGGCTAGCCAGATGCCTTTGACATTGGCTTTGAACTCAGAGTAGCAGATGCCAAAAAGGAGTGGACGTAGCACTGAGCCCTAGGGGACTCTGCTAGTGACCAGGATTTGTGGGGAGGTAGACACTCCTACCCTGACTTCTTGTATTGTATCTGTGAGCCATTTAGCTAAATAGGGAGTTTTTACCTGATTTTTTAAGCTTTTCTACTATGCCCAAATGGGGTATTTTGTTAAATGATTTGGTCAGATTGAGGAAGGCAGTATGCCCTGATGGGTTTATGTCAGATGATCGAGTTTTTGGAAACTTTAACTTCATAATGGTTAAGGTGTTTACCTTACAGACATAAGGTGCAAGGTTTGATTCTCACATGGGGTAATTAGCTAGGCTTAAAATGGCCCACAAGGGCAATCAGCCTAGTGTTAATATGCAATTTACCCTTTTCCTCACTGTAGTGCAATCTTGGAGTTGGCATATATAATTTGCAGAGGGTGTGGGAGACATAGACCTTTGTTATTTTGTTTCATTCAAGTTTTTGGAAAATTGAACATATGTTCTCAACCATATGAAGTTCCAGTTTCTGAAAACTCAATCATCTGACATAAACCCATGCTGTCTTACCCTTGTCCATTGCTTTGGTGACCTTCTCAAGGAACTCCACCCAGTTACGTAGGCATGATCTGCCCTTGACAAAGCCAAACTGGGCTGTTTCCAATGTCTGAAGGTTTCCTATGCCATTATTTATCAAGTCCATGACTATCCTTTTCATGGCTTCACATATGAGACTATTCAGGCTTATGGGCTGATAGTTTCCCAGGACCATGGATGGCCCACCATTGTGTGGCAGGATAACAGTTGTAGTCCTCCATTAATTTGATATGAAACTTGTTTTGAGGCTACAAATGAATAATACTTCTTGTGGATTCAATAGCTCATATTTCATGCTGTTAAGAAGACATCCTGAGATATTATCAAGTCCCATCAAAGCCATGATTTTGGCCATACAGAATGCATTAAGGACTTGTTCCCTAGTGATAGTTGGGGCGGCTATGGTTGAGGGTATTTCTTGAGAAGTGTCGGGAGAAGTTGGAGGAAAACAGGTTCATAGTTTCATAGGTGTCTACTAGGCTAATGATCACTAGGCCTTTTTAAGTTTAGCCAAGCATCCGAAATCCCTGACAACTTCTCATATCCTTGATAAGTATAAGCAGGGGTTTGGGCAATGAAATATTTACAAGCAGGAGCCTGGGAGATGAACCATTTATAGACTGCCTGTGCCCATTAGAGACATAGATGCCACACCAGGGGTGAATTTCCTGTTCCTCATCCAGTTGTTCAAGTTATGCTTCAACTGGTTAGGGAAGAACTCTGTTTTACATGGATGGGGAGCCTGTTCCCAAGATGGGGAAGTCTCTGGAGTACATACCTGTCTCCAGCAGGTCCTACTTATATCACAGGCAAGGTTTAAGTCTTTAGAATGGATAATTCAGGCATTATTTGTTTTGCAGATATGCAGGAAGTCCATCAGAGTTGGCAACAAGAATGCATTCTATGCCATGCATATATCTCCCCTCAATAGTCTGAGGGAGACAGAATACAGGGATAGGGCATTGAGACTGTCTGCATAGGAATTGTTACTTATGCCTAGTGTTCTTTTAGTGAGGAACCTCTGTGGATGTTCCATTTGTTGGACATACCTGCTTTGGGTACATATCAAAGGGAACATTGTACTCAATGACAGGTCTGATGAATGCTGAGTATAGTGTAACAATGATTTCCTTGGACCTAGATGCTATGCCTTTGATTACGAGTTGCACAACATACAATTATTTTCTCACTGCTGTAGACATGTGATGGTCAAAGGCTAGATTACTATCTATGTGAGTCCCAAATTCCCTGAATAACTGGGTTAACTTTTGGGGTACATTGTCAATATAATAGTTACCATGGGTGGATGGCTTCTTGAAGGATACTATTGCACATTTCTTGGCATTTAGTTTTAGTCCATGGTTCTGACAGAAGTTATTTGTCTGTGAAAGCTGTTCTTGAAGAACATTAGTGTTGGTGGGACTTAAATTGGAGCTGAATTTATCAGCCAGTTAATTTAATATATCCTCCAGCTCAGTGGATATGGCTCCATTTACAATTAGTTCAGCACATTGTTTTTGTATTGCCTTTGAGGTTGTGGACAAAGATGAAGAATGCCTTTATGTTGTTGTTAGCCTTGGAGGCTACTTTTATCTCAAACTTGACTTTCGTTGACTTAATTAATTCTCTGAGTTGTTTATTTAGTTTAATGAGGGAATTCTTACCTTGATGGGTATTGCACTTCTTATATTTGGCCATAACTTTATTCCATTTGTTATACAATCCATTGATGTTGGGATTACACCAGGTTGGCTTGTTTTATGAGTTTGTCCTGCACTTATTTCAGGTAGGTACCACTGCCTTTATGCTTATATAACATTGTACAGGGATTTTATGAATGACTCTGCATAAGTAGAGGTGTTCTACAGGTTTGAGGGAAGGTTTAAAATGTTTTCCATGGTGTCACTTAAAAATAGGAAGTTTGCCTTGGAATAATGCCTAAGAGTTCCAAGGTTACCTGTTGTCCCAGGTTTTATTTTAAATTCAAAAGAGGCAGTTTTAATGTCCAACCTGACTAGTGAACATGTTATGCTTGGAGGGAGGGGGGTGCAAAGTGCCCCCATATTGGTGAGGTGTAGGTCATTGTTGCTGGTGCTCCTAGTGGGTGTATGGACCAGCTGATTCAGGGCATTCATGTTGAGAAAGTCCAGGGATCTTTGGGGCTGCAATTTAGAGGTCATGCATGATTTCCAGTTTATAATGGCTACCCTTGAGTATGGCATTGACTTGAATGGTGGAAAGTGACTTGAATTCATTTAAGTAAGTGGTATGGGTTTCCTCGATCATAGAGAGGGCCTATTGCTCACAAGGATGTGGTATGGGACTTTGCTTATATTGAATTGTACATGAAGAAGCTCAAGTCTGTCATACCAGCCTTGAGCCATGTTTGTTTTTGATGTAACTGAGATACCTCCACCTTTTGTCCCTTTTTGTGCAGCAGTTGGTTTAAATGTGTGGAAGGAATTATAGCTCTGCCCTGATGAGGCACTCTCCATGGCTTTAAACCATAGTAATAACACTGAACTTTTAATCTGTATAGCTACTGTCAATAAAATGAGGGATAATGGCAGACTAGTCTCCTCTTATTTCTAGACTTGTCTAAAGCCTTCAACACAGTTTTACCCAGCAAGCTCCTACATCACATGTCCTTACTGGGTATATCTCAGCCCACCATTCTAAAGCTATTTGTCCAATAGATATCAGTCAGCAAAATGGCACTCCACCCTCTCTCTGTACCTCCCAATTACCACTGATGTACCACAAGTCTCTGTCCTTCTTGGTCCCTTCCTCTTTAACATTCTCACCAATAACCCACACACGTTCACACAACAGGCCTCCCTAATACAATACTCAGATAACTCCACACTCATGTGCACATCAGACAACCTGGGACATCTCCATAAATTTACTCAGGAAGCTTTAACAGCCACTGAAACATGGCTTTGTAACTCACAACACATGCTAACCCCCCCAAAAAAATTACTTTTTCCCTCTGATCTCTCTCTCTCATGACAAAACAACATTTATAATCCTGTCTGCTAATAATACAACCATTGAAGTCACTTCTTATATACAAATGATTAGGGAATCCTGTCTGCTAATAATACAACCATTAAAGTCACTTCTTTTTTTTTCAATAATTTTTATTTTTATTTTTACATTAATAAATGTCACAGATAGAAACCATATTACAACATGTCCATATATATATGTTATACATTGATGTCAATACCACAGGATATAGGTCGTACAACATATCTATTTACACTATGTACATAGATGCTTTCACTGTTAATTCCACAGTTATACAGACAGTATATACATTCGTAATATCCAAGTTATTATTTAATATCTGAACTTGTATGTGTTCTTCGGTTCCATTAGAGTACATTTCTAAGTTGCTGTGTGATGAATTATGCTAATATGATATTAAAGGTTTGTTCCCAAATTTCTCTGGATTTCATGTTTTTGTTTCTTTTATCTATTACTATTTTATGAGCTAAAATGTGTTGTATAGCTACTTGTTTAAAACCCTCCCAAGAGATATTTATCGTATCTAGCCATTTAAAAGCTATATACAGTTTCATTAGTAGGAAGATTTTTAAAAGTGTATTTGCTTGTTTTCTTGGTATGTTGGGTGGAAGAATGTGCAACAGAGTTAATTCCCAAGTTAATGTTGATGTTTGATAACCCATTTTTTGTAATTGTACCTTGAGAGAGTTCCAGAGTTTATAGACACATTTACAGCTCCAAAATACATGGATTAAGTCAACTATCTGGTCCTTACAGTGTGGGCAGAAAGGTGATTTTGATGTGTTAAATTTGTGTAGGATTGCAGGTGTAAAATAAGCATTATTATTGATCATGAGCTGAGTGTATGCTAACTTTTTGAGGGGTATAATCTTCAGTGTTTGATTGCCTGGCTTATTTGCTGATCATCTATGGATGGTTTAATTTTTCTCTGGTATTTGATTTCATTTATCATTTTATATGAATTAGTAATAGTTTTCTTTGTTGTGATAATAGTTTTCCAAAACCTGCTACAAGTTTCTATGTCACTATCGGTCATAGTAGCATTTTGGAGGTAACTGGAACACAGTTCTTTGATTTGTCTTAGGATTATTATGTGTGATTTAGGGAGGTTTAAGTTGGTCCTCATTTCTTGTATTGAACAGTTAAGGTAAGGATAAATATCTTGGATTGTTTTATCTTTCAGTCTGGGAAAAGGGACTAAGTCCAGCATCTTATTGTTTATTTTTAAATTTGGGTTTTTATGAAGGGGTTGCAGTATTGTCATGGCTTGTCCAATGTTCAAGAATTGAAAGAGTTTTTGCACTAAGTTGATAGAGTGTTTTAAGGGCTCTGTAATGTTATAAGTTTGTATTTCTTTCTGCTTCAGGAATGGAAGTGCTTTAGGATTGAAACCTAGAGCTTTAATATATCTATAATAGATTGTCATCCATAGAGGAGATCAATTTTCCATTGATGGGTTATGTTCAGCTATTCTTAATATTCTGTTAGTGTTAGTGATCGAGTAGTACATTTTAAAATCTGGTAGATTTAGTCCTCCTTTGCTTTTGGGGAGTGTTAATTTTGGATAGGAGATTCTGTTTTTTTTGGGTTCTCGTATAAATTTTGCTAGGAAGGTATGAATTTGTTTGAAAAATGTATTGTGTATTACTGTCTGTGATGTCATGAATATATACATTAATCTAGGTAAAATGTTCATTTTGATTATTGATACTTTGGCCAAGAATGGTAGTTTTAGGTTGTTCCATCTTTTACAGTCTTGCATTATATTTTGCCATTTAAGGTTTACATTGTGTTGGTAGAAGTCTTTGTTATTCTGTAAAAAGGTGATTCCCAGGTATTTAGTTTCTTCTTTTATTTTTATTGTGTTTAACAATGGTATTAGTGAGATGAGTTTGGGTGTTTTTAGGGGGAAAATATTAGTTTTATTGAGGTTTAGTTTGTAGTTAGACATAGTCGAGAAATGTTCAATTGCAGCTATTATTTTGTTTATATCTGAATTTGGTGTAGTGCAGTATATGTTCAGATCATCCGCAAATGCAGTGAGGTATATTTTGAAGTTGTGTATTGATGGAGGATTGTGGTATGTGTTTTGTTTAATGTATAGAAAGAGTGGTTCTAGGTATAGGTTAAACAGGAAGGGTGATAATGGGCATCCTTGTCTTGTTCCATTTTTTATTAGGATCCTATTTGACCAAGTTTTATTTATAAACCAAGAAAAAAAGCACAAATGTGGATTTTAACTACGTTTGTGGATATTATTTTTATATTAAAACCATCTGTGGACCTGCAACACTGTGCTTTTTTTCTTGGTTTGTTCGTTTTCAGAGCACTGTGAACACTATTTTTTGGACCAAGTTTTATTTATATATAGAGATGTGTATGGGTTGCTATAGAGAGTTTGGATGATCTGAATGAAGTTATTGGGAATATTAAAGTAGGGTAGTGTTTGGAGTAAGAATTCTAGGTTAACCCTATCAAATGCCTTGTGGGCATCCACTACCATTGTGTAGATGTTGATATTGTATCGGTTAGCGTAGGATATTAGTGCATCTAATGTTAATGTATTGTCACTAGTCTGTCTATGTGGTGTAAAATTGGATTGTTCTGGGGAGATGATTTTCTCTATCAGATTTTTCATTCTGTTTGCAAGTATAGAGGTAAATATTTTAGCATCTATATTTAAGAGGGAGATGGGTCTGTAGCTGTCGGGGTTTTTGGAGTCTGAGTGTTCTTTTAATATAAAGATAGTTTTAGAGGCATTAAAGTGGATATCATTTATTTTATAGTTTATTATGTAATTCAGGGTATAGTATAGTAGTCTGGCTATCAAGGGGGAAAAGGCTTTGTAAAATTCCGATGTCAGTCCATCTGGACCTTGAGCCTTATACGCTTTTAAGTGTTTGATTGTTGTAATAATTTCACTGATGGATATCGGTTCAGTTAGTTTTTTTTGTTGGTCTAAATTTAGTTTAGGGAATTTCAGTTTTTGAAGGAAAAGAGTTCTATCTTCCTTTGAGGTTTGTAGTATTTGTGCTCCATATATTTGAGAGTATATTGTTCAAATGTTTTAATAATGTCTTCATTTTTTGTGTAGTTTCTGTCTCTGTAGTTTATTTCTGATATATTGGAGGCATTTTTGTGTTGGGGGATAATTCTGGCCAGAGCTCTCGATGGTATTTCAGCTTCTTCTGCATAAGTGACTAACATTCTGGCTTCATAAAAAGATAGGTTCCTGGTTTCTAACATGTATAGATCCATTTGCAGTTTTAAAAGTTCTGCTTCTGTTTGGTTCTTAGGGTTATTTATTAGTTCTTTTTCAAGATGATCTATTTTCCCTTTCAGTGTATGCTCCTCTTTCAGTTGTATTTTTTATAGTATGCTGCTTTTTTGATAAACAATCCTCTAATTTGTGCTTTGGTTGCATCCCATTCTAAGTCAGTTGGTACTTGGGAGTTAGTGATATTTGTAAGAGCTATTTTTAGTATGACTTCTGTTTCTTTTATTACATCCATTTCGTAAAGTAAATTAGGGTTTAATGACCAATTATGACCCCTATTCTCTAAATATATCTTTTTGTCCCAGTTAATGTTCAGTGTGATTTTGGAGTGATCTGAAAAGAACCTGGTATGTATAGTTATTGTTGGGTCCATGTTAATGAATATGTCAGAGATTAAGAAGAAGTCTATCCTTGACCACATTTTGTGGCATTGCAAATAGAATGTGAATTTCCCTGTTTTATCTTCACTGTTCCCATATTTAAAAGGGTCATATAGTTTGAAATCTTGTTTGAGTTCATTAAGTGCTAATGTGGTTTGTTTATTATGTGATTTGGTCAGATTTAATTTATCCTTTTCTGGGTTTTGATATGTGTTCCAGTCACCTCCAATCACTAGGTAGTGATCTTTAAACTGGTTTAAGGTTGGGTATAATGACATAAAAAAAGTGTTGTTGGTTATTACAGGGTGCGTTAAGTACCATTATAGGTTTTGGTATTGTAGGACTACTAAATGTTATGTAACACCATCATCCCTTCTTGTCAGCTTTGGTTTTAAATATTTTTTCCTTAAATTGGTTTTTAATTATTATGGCAGCCCCAGCACTGTTTGTTTTCCCCTCTGAAGCTATGATTTGACTTATCCATTTCTTTCTGCTAATTTCTGCCCATTGATCTGCAGTCAAGTGCGTTTCTTGTATTAGTATGAGGTTGGCTGTGGTTTTTAATGTAAGGTGTAAGAATAGTTTTCTTTTCTTCATGTTTTGGAGCCCTTTAACATTCCATGATTCTATTTCCCACATTTATTTATTAGGTGTATTCCTTAGATATGCCATGTATATTAGTTTTGTTTTGTTAGTTTTGTATGTGTTACTGTGTGATGGTTTAGGAAAGCATCTATTTATCCCTGTCCCTACTCTGTGCCTAACCACTATATCCCTGGACCAGGAATAATCAGGGGGGAGGATGAAGGTTCGTTATACTATTTACTTTTACGTCTAATCTTGGAATGTGTTTTCTTTTTAGATATAGATTTAACCCATAGTATCCCCCCTGTGTTATTATAAACAATGCAGACAAAGCTGAACAAACTTGTTCCCTCAACAAACACTGCTACTTAATGTCCCTAGCCTCTTCCAACATATTATTTATACAATTATGGTATTGCATTTAAGGTACAGCATGTATTGTTTTTGTCTTGTGACTAATTCTTTCTAATAGTATTTTTAGAACAGTATATTAATATACATTCCTCAGTAAATTATATCAATATATGTACAATAGTAATATTGTTAATCAGTCTTGTCATTTTTACATTTTTCTTTCATTTGACTTCTTTTTCCTCCCCTTTATTTATTCAGATTTTGGCCTTCTTTGGTGCCTGTAATGTTTTTCCACATCAATCTGCATGGGTTATAAAATATATACTTGGCACCTATTTATCAGGGGTAGGAAGTATATACATAGAGAGAGATAAAAAAAAAAAACAGCTTAGCCAAACAGTCCTTCTGCTATAGTTAGCATATTAAGACTATATTTACATTATCCCAAGATTGTTATGTTATTTTACTATTTCCTGAGATTACTTCTCTCCAGGATCTTTTAACACATTTCTAGCATTTACATAAAACATTTAACATTTTTTTTCCTTTTTCCTTTTTTTTCCCAATATTAATCTATGAGCCTGTTTCTGATAGTTTATTTCTTGCCTATTATTTAAGGCTGGATTTTCATTCACCTACACAGTACTGGGTGTACTGTTTTAGTGAATGGTATAGTTCAACAGTACCTTATTTCTTCAAGGTTTTGCTTGCAGGTTGGTTGACATATATGGTGCAGCTTTCTTCTTTTAGCTGGTGCAGATCAATTTTCGTTTTTCAGGCAGTAAAATCTTTTGGAGCTTGCTGAAATCCATTTTGTCTGACTGTTCTTTTTAATGGAGCCCTCAAAATCATAGGGAGATTGATTTTGTACTACCAGTGTCCCAGGAGGTGGTTCCTTCCTATATTCGCGCATTGGAAATGACAGTTGATTTTTGGTTCATACCCAGGCTGTACTTCCTTTTCCTGTGTTCCTCATGGCTCACATCATGGATTTAAAGGCCTAGACAGTAAGGGGAAGCTTTCAGAGTTGGATCCCAGCTAGAGTGCTCGTGAATGGGTTGTTTCTTCACCCACAGGTCCTTTATCTTTTTTTGTGGATTTATTTAGTTTCTGAAGGTGGAATTTGCTTGAAAATGGACAGGAATGTCTCTTGCCTCTTTGGGGTTAGCGACCATGTATTTAACCTCTTTGATGTAGAAGGTTAACTGATTTGGATATTTCATCTGGAATATGATTTTTTTTTTCTATTAGGAACCTGCAGTATGGAGATAATAGTTGTCTTGCTTGTCTTATTTGTATTGGGAGGTCTTGAGCAAAGGAAATTTTATTATTATTCCAGGTGATTGTGCCTTTTTTCTTTGCTGCCAGTATGATTTTATTTACATCTTGATAGTTTAATATTTTAATATAGACAGGTCTTGGTTTCAGTGGTGTTTGTATTTCCCTCAGGGCTCTGTGCGCTTTCTCTACTGTTATTTGCTGCATTCCTTCAGGTTCCTCTACCAGGTAATTTATTATTTGCTTGATTGTTGGTATTAGATTGTTATGAAGTACAGTTTCAGGTATTCCTCTGATGATGATATTGTTCCTTCGAGATCTTGCTTCCAGGTCTGTTATTTTTGCTTGTAAGTTTTTTATTTCTTTGTCATGGGCATGAGTTCTTTGAGAAATAGTCTATTTTTATTTCATTTTCTATTATTTTGGACTCAGATTTTTACATTCTGGATATTATTTGGCTGAATGAGTCACCAAAGATTTAAAATTGTAATGATAAGTCTTTTATTGCTTGCTGGATAGGTAATAAGGCATATTTTATGTCTTCCAGATTAGCTGGCTGGTCTGTCTTGGATTTATTTGTAGTTTTAGAGTTGTCAGTTTGTTTAGTTGTCTTTTGTCTTTTTGAAGTTGTGTCTTTCTCAGGTGAGGCCAGTACTGAGAATTTGGTCCTAGTTGTTGTTTCCATATTATTTTCCTCTTTTGACATCTTGCTGTATAGTGTTTTATCAATCTTGTAGTCAGATGCAGGGCCTTAGTAGCACATGGCTTAAACTGTTATTCAGAAATTTTAGTTAATCCTGCTGTTTCTGAGCTGAATCTGTCACTGTATCTTCCTCTTTTGTTTGCTGGATGATATTAGCAGTAAATATCTACAGTTATTTCTGTATTATTAATTCTGCGTTGCCTTCTGGGTTTGTTTTAATCCAGGGTATATCAGAGAGCTAGGTGATAGTAGTGCTCACAGAACAGCGGCCATTTTGAACTTTGAAGTCACTTCTTATATACAGATTATTAGGGAATCCTGTATGCTAATAATACAACCAATGAAGTCACTTCTTATATACAGATTATTAGGGATGATACTGAATGATAATCTTAAATTCAATCTGTATTTATAACATCACAGAAAAAGACTCACCAAAAACTAGGGATGCAAAGAGCCAAAAACCTTCTGACCAACACAACTAAAACTACACTTGCAGCTACTTACTCCTCCCCTCATTACTTTACAGTGCTCCCATCCTTCCTAACCTCCAGGCATCACAAAAAGCAAAATGTGAACAATGTTATAATAAAAGCACTACATTTGCAGCAAATTCCCCTTACAGAACCCACCACTGTGTATCACTAAAAAACTTAAATTGGTTTGAAATGCCCAATCAACTAACATATACAGAGCATCTTACCACCTATAAAATTATTTAGAATCCATCTGTTTGTCTAGCACTAAATAACATTCTACACAGCTATATTGGTAGTTGGTCATTATGATCCAATGACCAAAAATTCCTGTCTGTCCACAAACTTATAAAATCTGCTAGGCATTGACTGTACTTGTACCATGTTGCTAAGGCCTGGAGCTCCTTAGCTGTATCCATCAGGTCAATACCCTCCTTCCAGTCCTTTAAAACCATTCTGAAAGACTTCCTTGCCAAATTCTGGCTCTGTTCTTACACAGACCCAGGATAAACTATATACTTAAATATGAGCAAGTACGTATTCATACCTTACACCTCCTTACTCCCCCATCTTCACTCACTTCCTTACTTCAATCTATTTCTCTCCCTTGGCTCTCTATCTAAATATGTCATAACCCTATTTTTTTCTCCCATTTCAAATTACAGTTCCTGTTTCTATTGTACTAACTTACATATAATTTCTCTAAACTTCCTAAAATTTCTCTAAATATCAAATCCTGTCATATAAGTTGCATCTACTCTTAACCAATTTATTCACATTATGTTTAATTTGGTATATTATTTAAACTGCAGATGTTTTTGTATTATTTTTGAAGACTGTAAAAGTTTTGTTCTAAAAATATCTTTGTAATACTTTGTAGCTTTTCTCCCTGGTTCTCCACTGAAAATGGGTACCTATGCATTCGGACACCCCCAGTAATAAAATGTCAAATAAGTAAATAAATTTCTCAGTAACAACACAGGCACAATCTCCAGGGTAAGGAGGGCTTGCAGAGAGTAGTTTTTTTCTTTTTTTTAATTTTATTTTATTTAGACTCCTGGCATTAAGCAGTGTAACCTTTAGATTATCCCAGGTTGGTTCAGCTATGTCAGTGGGTTTATCAAGTTCAGTGGCTATTAAATGTACTATGGGGTAGATAAAGTTTTAGTCAATGTTAATGACCTGATTTTGTGCATGATTTGGTGAGCCCTGTCCACAGATAGGCAACTATCTGTAACCCACTCCTTGCTCAGCCTGGTAAGTGGGATATTGTCGTGCCTCATGATGGAGTCTCCTATATCTAGAATGTTGGGCAGTGAGGTGGTCTGGGTTATGGGCTTAGACATTGAGACAGTGTGAGTTGAGGTTGAATGTATTGTGCTGTGTGTTGCATTGGTAGAGTGTTTTATAGGATGCTGAGTGAACTTATTTTAATTGCAGCATATCTGAAGCCTTAGAGGTTTGGATTTTGGTAGATTACTATAAGAACCCCAACATATGTTGGTCTGTGTGTTTGCCCTGGTGTGTGTGTGTGTGTGTGTATCAGGTATGCAAAATATCTGTGGCATATTGTGACAGGCTGCAGTGGGACTAGTTCACAAACTGGGCTCACATCAGACCAGCACTAATTGCAAACCCATCAACCTAAACAGTATTCTACATAAAGTCGTGGAATGAGTCATAACAGGAATTTTCCAGAATGACAATGAAAGCCTAATTCTGCTAGATATGGAATAGGACAAGATTTTGAATGTTGTGGTATTCTTTGAAGAGGCAGCACAGTATATGAAGATAGGCTGAGAGTGTAAAATGTTTATTTTACTTTGCTAAAGCCTAAGGCTTTCGACAGTGCACCAAATAAGGGAATAACTGACAAATTAAAAACATTAAATGTCAGTCTGTATATAATTCAGTGGGTAAAATACTGGATAAGCAACAGGACACAAGTGAGGATTACGGTGACCTAGCTGTCTCAGTAGGAGTTACCAGTGGTAACCCACAGTCTCTGTATTAGTGTAATGATTGAAAGCAGGGTAACATATTTGCTTCCAGAAATGATGGCAAAGTTCGACAAGATAGTCTACAAAAACTACTCACCTTGTGCAGTAGTAATGGCCTTCCTATTGAAATGTCGGCACTTAAAATGCCTAGTGTTGACAAAAAAAAAAAAAAAAAAAAAAAGTCAGAAATCACAGGAGAAGAGCAAATGTCAAAAAATTGCTCTTTTCCTTAAAACTTCTTTTTGCATTCCCCCCAAACTTATATATACCGATTCTGAGATTGCCAAAACTCAGAGAATATGGAATATTCAAAGAAACGGCAGCTTGGACTTGGTATATACAGGTCCTATCTTTCAGCCATTCAGTCTCCACATTTTGGGACTCGCTGTAGTGGGTCCTAAAGTTTCAAATGGTTACTGTAGTAATTACTTCATCTATAATGTCATAAATATAGCATGAAGTGACTTGGCAAACAAGACATACATATTATGATTACAAAAAAGTGTTCGCTTCATAAAATAGCACATCATCATTAAAGATAAAAAGATAATAGTAAGCAGTATTTCAAACTTTGAACACACTACTGGTACAGCTAACATAAAATTGGGTAACATAATACTAAAATACATATCAAGAATATACAAAAACATGTCAGATAGATTACATAACATCTTCCAAAAGTATGTGATAAACTTACCCTTAAAATGAAAAGTACACCATTGACTTCCTTTAAAAATAATCTTGATGCATGTATTGAAAGTAGAAAATATCAACACGGGGTACTACTGACAGTCACACTTCTTGAAGGCCAATAGGTAATAAGTTCATGACAGTACAACATATGAATGCATTAACAAATACGACAAATCTAGCTAATTGCAGTTACTAAAGAAATATGCTGATTTAACTAGCCAAGAACAAATCCATACCATGAGGGCACCATTGTCCATGCACTTTCTCCTTGAACTTCCAGTTTATTTGGTTTATAATCCATAAAGAGACAAGGTCATTGGCAGTGTTTAGCTTTCAAAATTACAAAACACATCTTTTAAGTATACTTTGTGATACAGGACTGCACGTGGTGTCCAGCTTAGTGGATTAGAAATCAATTCCTAGACTGGGGATTTTTGTAGAAAATATTTATAATAAGCTTTCCAAACTTAGACCTTGCTCTAATGCTCCTGACAATATTCCCTCCTCCTTCCTAAAATCTGATGCTGATGGAATAGCTCTCCCAATTAGCATCATTATTAACAGATCCATAAAGGAATCATACGTCCCCAAACTCTGGCGCTCAGCTTATATTCTTCCTCTTCATAAAGGAGGCAAAAAACACCAGCATCTCAAACTTCCACCCTATTGCTCTGCTCTCACCAATCTCCAAAATCCTAAAAAAGTGTATCCACTACCAACTTATGCTTTTTCTTACCCAAAACCATCTTCTAACACCTAAGCAACATGGCTTCCACCCAGGCCATAGCAGTATAACCCCTCTATTGTCATTCCTAGAAACTGTCAATCAAGCCTGAGACTCAGGTCACTTGGTTTCTACAGTTTAGCTTGATCTGTCTAAAGCATACTGTTTCCCACAAACACCTTCTCTCTCATCTCTCAAATCTTCATCTCTCACCAGACACTTTATTCTGGTTCATCAGCTACCTATCAGACACATCTCAAGCAGTAAAATGGAATAACTCCACCTCTTTCTTCTTACCTATCCCAACTGGCATACCACAGGGATCCATCCTTGGGTCTATGCTTTTTAACATCTTCATCAATAACTTTCACACTGCCATTCCTGATGGGAAAGTCATTCAATACGGGGATGACTCAACCTTAGTCTGCTCTGCCTCTAACCTCTCTGAACTGCTCAATAAAACCCAAACTGCTTTTTCAATAATCGAAGAATGGATGCACCACAACCACATCTCTCTCAATGCCAATAAATCAAAAATTTTACCCCCCCCCCCACCAAGACTTACTCCTACAACAAAAGTACTTTCAAAGTCCTTAGTCAATTCAATTCACCTATAGAAGTGGTTCCCTTTGCTAAACTGCTCGGTATTACTATTGATGAGTACCTCAAGTTTGACATCCACATTCAACAAAATATTAAGAAAACCCACCAAATACTAGGCATGCTATATAGGAATAGTCCCTTTCTCTCAAACTCCACTAGGCTAACTCTGGCCACTACTTATCTTCTTCCCTCCTTATTATACGGAGCCTCTCTCCTAACCAACTTGTCCACCTCCATCTCCTCTAAACTAGAAAACTGATATAATAAAATCTCTAACTTTGCCAGCAAATCCAGAAATTCCACCCATCACTGCCTTACCCTACAATCTCTGAACTGGCTAGAACTCCCAAACTACCTAAACAACCTCCAACTCACCACTGCACACAGAATTATATTTTACCCTACTAAATGTCCTGCTCTACCAAATATCCTTCCTCCATACACCCCCAACAGAACTCTCAGATCTGAACATGAAAACGTAATTGCTATCTACAAGCCTAAATGTCCTGCTGGCCAGCTACTCCTCTCTTTCTCTATAGGCAAGAAATGGAATTCCCTTCCTTCCACCCTAAGAACTATACCAAACTCAGATAACTTTAAATCCCAGCTTTTCAAACACCTGTCCACTAAATGGAAATGCACCTGCCATCACCCTGCCTAATGTCTATCTAAGTATTTGCCCCCATGAGGATTCCTCACAGGTTCCTAACCTCTCTAAATCTCCTATATTTACTACACCATGAGTGTGTCTAAGCTCTCCACATTTCCAAGAGCTACTTATCACACAACAAAACTGTGTTGTACCTGCTCTGTGTAAATATTGTAAATAACATCATAAATGAGTGCATGTAAAGTGTTTTATACCCTTATTTTATTGCTGTGTTTTCTTAGAGTGTTTGCTTAAATGTATCTGCATAATTCTCTAAACAACCGTAAGCTATTTTGTTTGAATATGTGTTACCCTGTATGTCCTATACTATGTATCACTGTATCGCTTATATTTGTACTGTATTATGTTTACTGGAGCTTTTCTCCTCGGGCCTCCACTGAAAAATGGGTCCTATGGGCCCAGTGGACTTCCCCGGTAATCAAACTGGAAATAAATAAATAAATAATACCACTCAGTACAAACAGTTCTAGTCCCCCTGTTACATACTTAAATCAACATGAGGTCTGTGTTCTAGAAGAGCAGCTTTGTTCTACGCTAGAGATTCCTATGAACAAAAAGAAAAATGGTAAGCCGAATCTGAAAGAAGACTTCCTCCACTAGCATTTCTTTTAAGAGGTCACGGCAAATGCTATTGCTACCAACTGACATGAGTTATATATACTTTTTGGATTCATGTAGAAATCCCTCCTATGGAGTGCAGAGCAGGTACAACATAAATCATTTTAAAAATTAAAATTAAAGAATGCAGCAAGCAGTCTGAATGACTGAATCCCTATTATACTGCACACTCCTGAGAACAGCAGGAGTAAATAATTATTCAATTTATTTACTTTCATTTGTTAACTAGGAACAGCAGGAATAATTAATTAATTTATTTACTTTCATTTGTTAACTGGGGGTAGAAATTTGATGTCAATTGGCCATTTTTTTATGTTCAGTCCAGTATTCACTAAATACCTCTATATGTGAGGTTTCAGTTTTACAAAAGTAGTGATGTGCATATCACAGTTCCCTACTGAAAAGTCATCACTCGAAATGCCAAGTACCGAAAAGGCAAAAAAAAAAAAAAAAAACCCAGGAGCAAAGCAAATTTCGAAAATCTCTCTTCTCCTTAAAATTTCTTTTTTTTAGGGTAGCAGTCCCTCCACCCCATAAATTTATCTATACCAACTTCGAGATTGCCACACCTCAGAGAAAAGAGAATGTTCACAGAAATGGCATTTCATACTTAGTATATAAGTCCCGTCTTTTGGCCATTCAACATTCATATTTTGGGAGTCTATCTAGCAGGTCTTGATATTTCAAATGGTTACCACATAGGCCCCCCACTGTGACCTACAGCAGTATTCATTGTTTAGGGTCCCCCCCTTATGATATCAGACTTCCTTATGACAATTTATATTAATTGCCTGGAGAACCCTTTTGTCACACCATATGAGTAAGTTTAATAATGCTTTTTCCCCAAGGGTACTGCTGTCCCACTGCATATTAGTGGATTTATAGTAATGTTCATTGTCATGTGATACAATCTCTCACACCTTCCCCAGTCATGCAGGTCTGACATCTGAGCTTGGAATTGTTCTGACAGTCCATGCAAGGATGTGATTCATGAGAGAGACTCACTAAACATAATAAATGCTGGAGAGCTGGCAGAGCATACATACATGACTTAAAAGCTGTCTGCATCTTTGCTGACCAGGAAGAGGCTGGATAACCACATGTGGTTATGGAAAGGGCCAGGTGATAGATGCTGTCATTGGAGCACAGACCTCCTTGGGACAAGTAAACTGCGATGTAAACACAAGTAAACAGTGATGTAAGCACAATACCTTTTTAGGATGAGGACTACATTTCTGATCTGTACGTCATATGTTACAGTCAAGGACTTCAGGGATCTACGGTCAGTGACTGGGGTTAGGTGCTACATAGCTTGGTAGATTGGTTATTTACAGTCTGTCACATTGTACCATCTTACAGGGGTAGGACAATGTGTGGTAAGGCTCTTATGGCAATAGACTGATATTCAAGAATTATTTTTCTCTAGTCCGTCAAGGTTGCATCAACGTAGTCTGAACTTTGCAGTGCTTAAAAGCATAAATTCTTTAAAGAAATAGCTGTACAGATTAAGCATATACATACATCTTTAAGGTAACACTTGTGATGCTGTTCATCAACATTAGTTTTTGGGAGAGATGAAATGAAGTTGTTTACGAAATAATGGAACAAAAAAGGGCTCTCACAAGTTTTTTGGAGAAATCCTAAACTGACTCTGAGTTTGAAATAAATACAGTCAGATGCTGAGAAGAAGATAGAAACACCATCACCGTTAATAAGGATAGAGGCTTGAATTCATGAAACATAGTTTGAGCCAAAGACCCGACAAAGTGTGACAGGAGTGGACTCCAAGAGATGTTTACAGCTATGTTTCTGCTTAGTAGGTATCCATGTTTTTTATGCAGCCATAGTGGTGTCCAACAGCAATAGGACAACACTGGCATTCTGGAAAGCATTCCCTTAGTGGGGCATTAGTGTCAACATTGCTTTCGTTGGGGTGGAACACTCTAGTTCTTTTCTTTATATGGTACACTGTCTTTGCTTTTTCATTAGTGGCAGGTAATTGGGACATATCCCTCAGTGGCCCTTTTACAGGAGCTTTGTACTAATGGTAGGTCAGTCTAAAACAAGCCTTAGATTTTCTTTGACTTGGTCCATGATGTTGACCTCGCATTATTTATGGAAACCTAGCTTGATGACAACTTCATATTGCCAGTTGCTGTTCCATCTTGGGTATCTATGATTCAGTGCCCTAAATGGGGCAGGACTGGGGTGCTATTGCCATATATAGTGGTTGAAAAATTTGGCTGGCACTGGTTGACCCTAGGATTTACTTTGAATTTGTGTTTCCTGCTGGAGCAAACTGTAGATTTCTTCGTATTTATAATCCACTCAAATGTGTGTGGGCATTCATACAAGAATTCACTGACTTCTTTGCCAGATTAGTCCTGTGTCACCAGCATCTGATTGTGTTCAGTGATTTTACTATATAGGTCAACCATGAGCTGCTGGCTCTTGGCAAAGACTTGACTGCAGTTCTATTAGGAAAGGCTTTGTGTTTGCTTAGCTTATTACCCTTGAACATGTAAATCTGGGCGCACCTTGGACTTTACCTGCCTATTGATTGTGAAGACGTGGACTTTGTAGAGTAATCTGCCTCATGGTCTGACCACTTCCTTCCCCATTTTGGTCTAGAACTGATGCATGTCCCTCCAGTCTTGCACTGAGGGCGTCATGTTCTGCTGGTCATATTTCTACAGCTATTCCTTCTTCTTCATCTATGCTCCTTTCATTTTCTGGAGATCGCTGCTAATTCTCTTGATGCCTTAAATGATAACTGTACCAAGTCACTGACCACATCACTTGATTTACTTGTCCCAAGTTTATTTATTTATTATTTTATTTTACATTTGTTAACTGGGAAAGTACGACTGGATACATGTTAATTTTCAGCGGAGGCCCAGGGAGAAAAGCTCCAAATGTACATTACAAGTGTAAATACAGTGAAATTCTTACATTGTATTATAACAACATAGATATTTGCTTAATGATATATACACACTGGTACATGTTTCTCTGAAGTACAGACAGGAAATGGATGGAAGTTAATAGATGAGAAGGGAATAGTTAGAGATTTCATCTGAAAAGGGGAAACACATAGCCTTAAATTGGCTAACATACATAATATCAACTTTATGTCAAATCTTACCAGCAGGTGAGAGACAAATAAATTCTGACCAGTTAAAGGATCAGAGTTTTATACCTATCCTTTCTCAAACAGGGAGCATGAGGTTTGATGCTGAGCTTCTTCTACTGCAAAGAAAAGGTTGTAGATTGGAACATCACTGAGGCCATGTGGTCTGTGGAGTAACAAACTTTAGATGGATAAGTATTATGTGATGTACCAGGCTTATATCATTCATAAAAAAGCAGCTTATATGTTCAGAGAGATGTCTGCATTGGATAACCAACCATTTATGCTCTTTTGATTGGTAGATAGGCTATGCAGCCCCACCTGCCTTACTGTTTGCCAAGTGTTATCTCTCAGCCATGCAGTTCTGCTACTTATTTTTTGTTGATGAAATTATTACTATTAGATCTGCACTTCTGCCATTTTAACCCATAGCTTACAGTAATCATTGTCTTATATTATTCTTTTACTGAGATGGTGTTTGACATTTCTGATTATGATAATCTCTTCATTGTAATCAAGGATATGTGTCCTTTGACCTGCAGGCTAGACCCTTGTCCAGTGAGGCTGGTCCAAGCCAGCCTTTGGCTAAGTGATATATCAAGTTTTGGTCTACTCCCTGATATCTGGAGACATTCTTTCAACCTTGAAGGAGAGCATTGTCACGCAGTCTCAAGAAAACATCTCTTGAACCTAATAGCCTTGACATATACCAGACTATCTCAAAACATCCTTTCCTATGAAAGGTTATTGAGAAGATGTCTACATATAACTTGATCTTTATACAACTATTGGGCTCATTGACTCATTTCATTCTGGGTTTCACATTTGTGATGACACTTAAGCTACTCATATTCAAGTTATTTGTGATTTCCTAATAGCTAGAGACCAACAGTTCTGGTCATTTTTGGTTCTCCTGGATCTCTCAGATGCATTTAAAATTGCAGACCCTTGCATATTGATCAGTGATTAAGCTCTAACGGAGACATTTCCTCCATAGTCTTAGCGTGGTTAATTTCTTACTTATTTGCCCATACTCAGAAGAACTTTTCCCCCCTTATCCTGTTAATTATATAGTGCCACTGGGCTTGATCTTGAGCCCTCTTTTTAACAGTATATATGCTACCTTTGGGGAATCTTATGAGAGTGCGTGGCTTAGCATATCACTGAAATGCTGATGATAATCACTTTTCCTTTCCTTTCCTTTCCTCTCCACTCCACTCCACTCCACTCTACGTGCATTCTCCTGACAAAGTTTTAGAAGCCATTCTTTTGTTGTTTGCTCATAGTGGATTGAGGTTCAACATCTCCAAATCTGAAGCCATAGATGCTGATGCTACCTTGAGAGAACTCTTTGCTCCCCCTTATCGTAATTGCATAATTTATGGAAGTTATAAGCTCAGGTTTTTAGATAATGTGTGTGGCCCAGGTGTGATCCTGGACTGTTACCTGACACTTCAAGGCCAACTGTCTATTGCAGACAAATCTTTCTGTTTGTGTGTACAGATCAACTCTAAGATCAAGCAGCAGCTACCGCATGATGATGTCTTGGTAGCTGCCCATGTCCTAGTCTCTTCTTACCGTGATTACGTCAGTTCTGTTTACCATGACTTCCTGATACTGACTATTTGCATGCTAGTTCAGAACTCCATGGCCAGGTTACTTACTGATACTTGGTGATACTAACATATTACACCTTTTCTGCACAGCCTGCATTTTGGTGTAGCTGATCTTTATGTTCATATGAGACTTGGGTCCTTCTTACCTGAAGGAGTTTGTTGTGTCACATTTCACTTCTCGAGTTTTATTTTTTACCTCTCTGGGAATGCTGCTGGTTCCCCAGGATCATTTGAAAATTTCTGGTCTTCTTTCATTTGCCACTCAAGCTTTACATGTGTGGAACATCATGCCTTAATGACACTGACAGTACCTTACCTTGGCTACCTTTCATACATATCTAAAAAGTTAGTTATTTGAACTCATATTTAACTATGTGGGATGACTTTTTCTATATGTTTTGGTTTATTCACTCAGTTTACTCAAATTGATATTGGGCATTTTATTATCACCTTGGAATTACATTCTTAAGTTACTTATGATTTTCCTTTTAATTCTTTATATCTGTTATCTGCTTCATGTTTTCATTTTTTATTTTGATTTTTTATTTTATTTATTTTTCATTTTTTTACTGGGAAAGTCTGACTGGACACAGGTCCATTTTCAGCAGAGGCCCGGGGAGAAAAGCTCCAGATAAAAAATACGTCAAAATAAATAAAACAAATCAAAAAGGATGTTTACACACTAGATATCTAGTAATAGCTAGTGAATGCCATAATATAGCATATAACAGAACAAAATGAGGTAATATTTATACATTGTTTTGTGTGTCAGCTAATACATAGTAATGTCCTGAGATAACATATAACAAAAGATGAAGAGAAATTTTGCTCATAGCTAGTAAATATAATATTGGAATATACTTCTACTGAGTTTCCCACAGTACATACTTAAAAATATGTATTCCTTAAAACAAACACACCTAGATGAGAATACTTTCCCAGTGTGGTAGATGGATTATGTAGCTATTTAGACTAGATGGGTATTAGGTTGTTCAGTAATCATTTACCCTGGAAAGTCATAGGAACATAGCCAGGTATTCATATAATGTGCTCTGAGGAGCTTTTTAAATTGAGTGGAGGAACTAATGGAGGTTAGGTTGTAAGGAAAAGCATTCCAAGCTTTGGAAATTGAATAGCTGAAGAGAGATTTCCCTGCCTCATTGTTGTGTTTGATGATGTCTAGGTGGTTTTGGGAAGTAGATCTTAAAGTTCTTTTTGCGGTATAAGGAGTAATTATATTCTGGAGTGCAGGGGGTTTTGTTGGGTAGTAATATAACTTGTGTGCTAATGACAGCTGATTGAGTTTCAGTTGCTGTGGAAGCTCAAGTTAGTCAAGTAGTTTGAGAGCCATGCAGCAAAGGATCCTATGTGGGGTCTCAGTAGCAAATTTAGCAACCTTGTTATAACAAGATTCAAGTTTGTTTAGGTCAGTTTTGCAGAGGCTGGTTAGTACGGGGATGCATAGAGGAGTGTAGATAACAGATGTGTCCTGGCTATAGTGGCTTTGGTTTGATTAGTAAGAAATTGTTGTGGTAGAGGAGGCCAAGTTTTTTATGCACCTTCTTGATGGTTTGCGCTATGTGAATGTCAAATCTCTGATTGCTATCTATTTCCACACCTTATAGTTTGGTGTGAGAGGTAGGGGTAATCAAGATTTTGTTACTGGATGTGATGGGGAAGCTGTCGTATGGAGGAGGGGATCTATAAGGACTGAAAAGACAAAGTTTTGTTTTAGTAGGATTTAGGATAAGCTGCGGATTAGTAAACCAGGTTTCTGCTAGTGAAAAAGATTTTTGGGTGATGGATTGAAGGTCATGTAGTGAGTGGGCTGTGCATATGAGGGTGTTATCATCAGCATATTGTACTATTGAGGCATTGGGTGTGGAGGATGATAGCTGACTGGTGAACAGTGAGAAGAGTACAGGGCCAAGTATGGAGCCCTGAGAGACTCCTAAGGATACAGGCAAGAGAGAGGATAGTTCGTTCTGCCATTTTACTTCTTGTTTGACGACCTGATAAGTAGCTTTTTAACCATGAGATGGAGGGGGTTGCTGATATTTAGGATGATTTGTTTTATCAAATTTTATGTAATTTATGTATCTATGTTCTGTGCATGTCATGTCTGATGAAAAATGCCTAAAATAAAAGTGAACTTGAAGCTGATGTTTGGGACCCAACAGCCCTCCAGTTTGTGTATTATGTAAGTACAGCTTCCACCTCTTTAATGAAGATTTGGAGTCTTAAAGAAAATCTGTCATCAGTGACTGCAATCTGCCAAATCAGTTTGATTAGCTCAGGTAACATAAATGAAAAAAAGCAGAGAAGGATTTTCAGAAAAAAAAAAAAAACGTAAGTCTGAGAGAGAGAGAGAGAAGAGTCAGGCTGAAAAGGGAATATGTAATTTTCTTCTCTGATTCAGATAGTTTTGAATACCAGAAGAAATGGTGTGTGAAGTTAATAATCAGGGTAATCAAATTAGTTAAAAAAGTAAATCAGGAATTTCTTCTTGATGGAAAACTTCAGGAGGAAACTGATTGTTTTATTTTCTATTTCTGGCATGTAGGAGTCAGGAAAATCTGTGATCTGACTATATGAAGCTAAAACCCAGACAGTTTTACAAACTGTTCTATGATCTCTGTGAGGCTTATTATAATTTATTTTCAGTTTGTTAACAGAGGTAGACTACTGACTGTGTATGACTAATTTCAGTCTCAGCTTGGATATCAGATGTACATTCCTGTAAAAAAAAGTTTGTGAAGAGATTACATGACAATTCTATATAATTTTTAATGCCAAAATTGTAATGATGTAGTTTTGTAGTTGTTGTTGTTGTTGTGTCTTTCGGCTTTTCCCGGTTAGGGGTCGCCACAGCGGAACTCCGGTCCGCTAATGATTGGCAGTAGATTTTTACGTGCCTAGTTGCCAGCTCTGACGCACAACCTTCAACAAAGGTACGCCCATTCATGCATGTCTCCACACAGAAGATGCTCTAGGTGAGAATCGAATAGGACAACGTCTTACTGTGAGGCGACAATGCTACTGCAGCACCACCACCGCAGTATTATACAGTATTTACAGTAAAATCAAAATAAGGTGAGTTATATAGCAATCAAAGTATAAGAACATTAGAAATGCATAGGCTATTCTGCAGGTTGGAAATATGGATGGTAAATAAGGTGAAGTGGTGTGAGAACTGATAGGATTATTGATGAGAAGATTAAAAGCCCACTGGCTGCAGCACCAAACTAGCTATGGGATGTAAAAGCTTGTATCTTACCAGTGTAGGTGCCTATGTAAGGGGTACGTAATTAGACCTGAAAGTCCAATGTCTGAATCAGCCTTTGTAAAAAAAGGGGCCGTGTCTTTTCAAGTGCCTTCATTCAGTGGAGCTGGACCATGCTGTCCTTCTTTCCATTTGTAGTTTTGTGAGTTATTGCTATCGGAAGTCACTGCTGGACTATTTTTCAGATACTTGACAATGAATCATTGTGATGTTTTGAAGTTGTGTGAGTGTTATATTTGTACATTATGCTCAGAGTTTATTTACTTTGGATAATCTTATATATTTCACAATATATTTTAATGATTACTGCACCGTAGTCTGTACTTCACTTTAATTTACATGTCAAGCTTAGGAAATAAGTACTTAAAAGTTAAGAATGATGTTGAAGTTTACCTTTTAGAATTGACATCTTCTGACTTGCTCCCCATAGCTCCCATAGCATGGTGTCTTAGAATTCAGTGTCAGGGAGATTGTTCATTTCTGGTATGATTATCTGGAGATAATGAAGCTACGAGCTAATGACATGAATTCTTTATCCTTATTTTTACTTCTGATTTACCAAAGCAATATGATCATAGTAACATCATGTGTCAGTCTCACACACCTGTCAACCATCTGTTTAGTCAACCAAATTGTGTGGCTTAAACAAATGTCGACAAAGGTTATCATTTGACAGACTTACAGGGACTGATATATATATATATATATATATATATATATATATATATATATATATATATATATATATATATACTTTTGTATTTGTACTTTTCTCTGTGTATGTCTGTCAGAGCATATCAATCTAATCCTTGCACACAGAAATGTCAGTAACTTCCATTTTTGGTATTGGCCTGAGTTGTGGCTGAAAAGGGTCAGTTAAGCAACCCATGTCCTGGTTATTATATAAACAAATAAAATAAACAAGTACTGCTAAGTAATATTCCACACTAATTAACTGTCCTAAAAGAAGCATGCATCCTGGGATGTTTACCCATCTGCACCCTTACTGGATTTTTCACTGTTTGCATACATTTGCAGCTTGCACCATTAATTTTACACGTACCTTCCTCTGGACATGTTCTGTTAATTACTGAAAATATGTTTGAGAGGCCTCCACTAAACTGGTTAAAACATAGTGAGGACAATCACAGTGAAATTATTAAAGTACAAAGAATGCTTATTCTTTTTTATTATATTTCTGGAAACAGGACATATGCATGCCTCTCTACCTCTTAATGCAAGAAATCTGGATAAAGCCCAACAAAATGGCAGGACAGAGGCCCAAAAATAGGGACATATTTTAAATTTTGCTCTTATAAACTTAGAAAGTGCCAGAAAACTACAAATTTTATAAGGAACAGAGCAAAAATATGAGCCAAAAATCTGGACATCCTGCTAAAATCTTGACAGTTGAAAGGTATGGACATATGACATTTTTACTTTAGTGATTGCTTTGGTAATGTTTTATAATAAGGAACTGATCATGTTGAAATTTGTTAGTGTCCATTACTCAATTGCTGTGTGCATTGAACTGACACAATATCTTCATTTTCTGGCATTTGTTGTGATGTTTCAGTAACGTCAGTGTGCTACTCTTGGTATATTAACGTTTCATGCTCCTTATTTGAAGCCAGACAAAAACATTTTTATCTTAATATGCATGTTTTCTTTAATGCTTTTGATTTCTAAAATTAATGTCAGTTTAAAAATATAATACATCATAATATAATCTGATTAGATTTTGGGATATTTATTGTAGTTTTTTCTTGGAAAGAACATTTTTTTCTTTTCATAACATATGGTAGTTTCACTTGAAGTTTATTCTCAGAACTGCTAAACCCTGCAATTTATCAAGCATTTTGAAGTCTACATCAATGATTGAATTTATCTTAGTAACATTCTTTAACTTCTGCCATGTGTGTGTGTGTGTGTGTGTGTGTGTGTGTGTGCGTGCGTGCATGCGTGCGTGTGTGTGTGTGTGTGTGTGTGTGTGTGTGTGTGTGTGTGTGTGTCTCTACACATATCCACGCATATCTATCATAGGTTCATAGGTAGGTACTAGGCTATCAGCCCAAGGGCCTAAGTAAGCCTAGCCAACAAGGTTCCCTGGCTTACGCCACCCAAGAAAAGTTAATTTCCTGTGCCCCTGTTGAGCAGAGCCACAGAAGTGATCCCCGTGGCATATTTCCTATTTCCCATCTACTCATCAAGATTTTTCTTGAAGAGTGCTAATGAGGAACTTTGCTTGACATAGATGGGTTGCTAGCTCCATAGTATAGGAAGTCTCTGGGACAGGAATCTATCCCTCCAGCATGTCCTATTTATTGTGGTGGCAAGGTTTAGGTCTCTAGAGCGTGTAGCTTGGAGGGATTGGGATTTCTTTAGGTGTAGTATGTCCAACAGCTCCTCAGAGTAGGCGATATGCTACAGAGTAAAGCTAGAGTTTTTTTAGATGGTCAATGTAGGGCATCTGTTTGAGGCCAGTAATCCTCATTGTGAGGTACTTTTGTGGCCTTTCCAGCTGCTGCAGATGTCTTGTGAGGTACATTTCAAAAGGGACATTGTGCTCTATAATGGGTCGAATGAGTGCCGAGTAGAGGGGATCAATGACCTCTTATTTCCTGGATGAGAGCCCTTTTGTGGTGAGGTGTGCCACATAGAAGGATTTCCTGACTACTGTGGCAATGTGATTATCAAAGGAGAGACTACTGTCTACCTGGGTCCCAAGGTCTCTTATCACACATTCGGCATTAAGTAGACTTCCATTTATGTGGTAGTTCATGGGTACAGAGTTTTTATCAAAGGGGATGACAATGCACTTTTTGGCATTGAGCTTGAGGCCATGCCTCTGACACCAGGCTTCTGTCTCCATGAGGCCCTTCTGTAGGATATCCACATCATTTGGGGACTCGACTATGGCTCCTAGTTTGCAGTCATCTGTGAACTTTGTTAGCCAGAGGCCTTCTGTGTTAGCCTGTACTTCAGAGAAGTAGATACCAAATAGGAGAGGTCCCAGGACTGAAACCTGTGGTACTCCACTTGTCACTGGTTTGAAGTCAGATTTGGAGTCTGCAACTTTTACAGTGTGGGTTCTGTCAGTGAGCCAGTTGGCAACCCATCTTGTGTCGTAGGGATTTATACGTAGCTAAGTGAGTTTATCTATAATTCCAGAATGGGGGATGGTGTCGAAAGCCTTGGTGAGGTCAAGATAGGCTGTGTGAACCACCTTACCCTCATCTATGGCTTTGGTGACTGCCTCAAAGAAGTTGATTAGGTTCAGAAGGCATGATCTGCCTTTCGCAAACCCGAACTGAGTGGGGTCCAGGGTTTGGAGATTACCAATGTCTTTGTTTATGAGTTCCATGCTGATACGTTCCATGGCCTTGCAGACCAGGCTCATCAGGCTAATAGGGCAATAGTTCCCAGGATCAGTGGTGGTTCCCCCTTTGTGGAGTGGGATAACTGTTGCTGTGCACCATTCAGTGGGCACAAAGCCTGATGTGAGATTATGACTGAACATGGTGCTTAGGTGGGGAGCCATTTCGTTCTGAAGTTCGTGTAAAATGCAGCCTGGGATGTTGTCTGGTCCCATGGATGCTGTGTTTTTGGCTTTAGAGAGTGCAGCTTTTTCCCCTGCATAGATGTGATTACAGGGACTTTGCATTCTTTCTGTATAGATATAGGCCCTTTAGGGGGGTGAGAAGGGGGTAAAGTTAGCACTGAACCTATCTGCCAGGATGTTGGCAATATCAGTAGGTTCTGTAATTTTTGTGCTGTTGTGCTGTAACTCAGAGCAGATCTGGGTGTTGCCATTGAGATTCTTGACATAGCTATAGAATGCTTTGTGGTTCCCCTTAGAATCAGTGGCGATTTTGTTTTCATAGCTAGCTTTGGAGGATCTTATAAGGGATCTCAGATTCTTGCTGAGGCTGACTAGGGAGCTCCTCCACTCATGGGATTTTTCTCTCTTTTCAACAGTTTCTTCCTTCTGTTGTAGAGTTTGTTTATGGCAGGGGACCACCAGATTGTCTTCCTTTTTTTGGAGGATAGTGTCTTAGTTTTGTTTGGGATAGTACGATCCATGCACTCGTGTGCATTGGTGTAGGATTCAGCAGTCGTAACTGTATTTGTTCATCTGTATGTGTGTCATGAATTTCGCCACTTCTGTCTTAAGAAGCATGAAGTTGGCTTTGAAGAAATTTTTTGCAGTGGTTTCCATAATGGTGGGTGGGAGCGGGATGCGGATATCTATGGTGATTAACTTATGGTCGGAACTGACCAACGAGGAGTTGACTTCAGGTGTGGAACACCGGTCACTCATGTTGGTAATGACTAGGTCTAGGATATTGTTGCCCCTGGTGGGGGTGTGGATAAGTTGATCCAGGGCATTGGAATTTATGAATTCCAGAAAGCGTTGAGTGAAGGAGTTGGTACATGAGGAGTTTTCCCAGTTAATGGTGGGGTAGTTGAAATCGTCTATTATTAGGGTGTTTGGTTGAACCCTAATATTTTCCAGTATATCAAGAAATGGAGAGTTGGAATCTTGGCACATGGTGGGGGATCTGTAGCAAGCTACAATTTGGATTACAGTTTTGCCTGGAGTTAGTTGCACTTGGATAACCTCGGATGCATTATGCTGCGCAACTAGCCTAGAGGTGTGGATATCCTTAATAAATATAGACACACCTCTGCCTTTGGTGTTCTGGTCCAGGTAAGATGGCAGAAAGTGTGGTATGAGTTATAGCCTGGTAATGCAGGTGTGCTCTCTTGGACCTTGAACCAGGTCTCAGTCTCGAGTGAGTGCATTTTGAGATTTAGACTTCTAGCATTGAGTAGCATTACCCTCAGTTTTTGCTAGTCTGTTCCTGTTATGGTTGTGAATTTGTCATTTGAACCTTGCCAAAAAAAGGCACTATAGGGGGCGGCAAGACCCTTAGCCAGAATCCAGAATCCCAGAGGCGACAGGTGCAGGCCATCTCTGGCAAAGCATCGTGGTGTGTCGACCATGTCGTCCCAACCAGACAGATACTGGATTCCCTTGGAATGACACCAGAAGCTTAGCCAGTTGTTGAAGTCAATCATTTTGTCATTGTACTGCGGTATCAGTCTGGGTTGATGGTAGGATGCTACTCAGGGCTAGGGTCATACCTGCCTGGGCTACAAGATTGGAGAGCACTTCCATGTCTCTTCATGTAGTCCAGGGAAGTATATCCCAGGTCGTTCACGCCAACATGGACAATGACAGAGTCATATTTGTACTTGTTGTGGAGTGACCTGAGTGTGTGGGTTATGTGGCAGATCCTGGCACCCGACAGGCAGCTGACAGTAACCTTCTCCTTGTTTAGGCTAGTGAGTGGGACATCAGTGTGCCTGACTATAGAGTCACCTATGACTAGTGTGTTGGGTATGTCGTTTTGCCTTATGGACTGTGGTTTATTGACACACTGAGTCTGTGGGCTATGTGTCATTTGGGTTGTGTTGGGGGTGGAGGTTGCTTGCGTTTCTGCTTTGGAGGTCTCTGTTGCTTGAGCAGATTATTATTGAGAGCATCTGAAAATGTTTTTGTGTTTCTATTTGTGTATTTTGGTGGTATAAGGTTTAGTGGGACTATGTGATGAGTGTGGTGGGTTGCAAGTGTTTATCTTCTCCTCTTGACTGTTAAGTTCAGTGCATCTCTCACAGGTTGTGGTGTTGGGTGGTAGGAGGAGAGGATTGTCTGTGTACATGAGGCAATTGCTACATTGCCCCAAGATGCCCAGATTCATCCGATAGACAGGAGAGAACACTGTGAGATAACCCTTGGGACATGTCTGAATAAAAAAATACTTTCCTCTAGACAAGTGAGGAAAGTGAGTATAAGAGCTGTTTTTCTCTAAGCAAGTGAGGAAAGTAAGTACAAAAACTGTTTTCCTCTATGTAAAGAGGAAGGTTGAGTGCTGTAGTCATTTGTAGCTTATTTAGTGCTAACAGCAAGTTCTGCACAAGTGCTGAGCACGAATAAGCAAATTCAAGTGCTAAAACTAAGAATCTGTACCTGGATCTTGTGGTAGATAGGCTACCTAGTGCTTACCACTCCCACTGATAAGCTAGAATTCTTCCCTGCAACACAGAAAGGCTTGGGGGGGGGGGTCAGTAGCTTACAAACAGTCCTGGATACAGCAGATCTGTATCTGGGCTAGACTAGTTACAGGAAAGGCAGGAAACAAGCTTAGATTTTTTTTGGAAAGTGGGAAGGGAGAAAGAAGAAACAGAAGATAATTCAAAATTAAGGACCTAAGTGGCTTTCCCTTCATAAATGTTCTCTCTCTATTAGGTAGAATGAGCTAGTGATACTAGACTGGAATAGAGCTGGGATAGAGCTGAAAAGATGGGACTGGTAGGAGTGTCTGAAGTCAAAGTATGATCTCACTGTACTCGGATGAGTGAGCAAATGAGATAGACCCAGGAGGAGTGTTCAAACACAAATTTACAGGAGGGGCGGGCAATTCCAAAGCCACTAATATTAATACCAGAACAAGAACAGGGAGGGCGTGTGGAAAACTAACTGCAGAGACAGAGAGAGACCACAGTATTCTATGAAACAATTAAATAGAAAAATAAATAACTACAGAGAGACACAGACCACAATATTCAATGAAACAATTAAATATACAAAAAAATAAAATGCAGTGTAACCTTTAACACTGTAAGTTTGTACTTAACTCAGCTAGTAATGCACTTTTGTAGGTAATATATTAGAAGCCAAATAACTCAGATATTGAGCAGTAATAAATTCAAAGATATGTGACTAACACTTATAAATACAGAGAAACCCTCTAGGCTAAGAGTTTAATACTGAATATCAATGAAGTGAAACACAATAGCCCCCACTAACTGCAGAGACAGAGAGAGACCACAGTATTCTATGAAACAATTCAATAGAAAAATAAATAACTACAGAGAGACACAGACCACAATATTCAATGAAACAATTAAATATACAAAAAAATAAAATGCAGTGTAACCTTTAACACTGCAAGTTTGTACTTAATTCAGTAATGCACTTGGTTGTAAGTATATAGCAGAAGCCAAATAACTCAGATATTGAGCAGTTGTTGTTAACTTATAAATACAGAGAAACCCTCTAGGCTAAGAGTTTAACACTGAATATCAATGAAGTGAAACACAATAGCCCCCACTAACTGCAGAGACAGAGAGAGACCACAGTATTCTATGAAACAATTCAACAGAAAAATAAATAACTACAGAGAGACACAGACCACAATATTCAATGAAACAATTAAATAGACAAAAAAAATAAAATGCAGTACAATATCCAGGCTATGCCTGCAAACGATCTATTGATCATTGTACTACCCTGGTCTTCTGTCTTTGGTATTCAAATTAAATAAACACATATCTATTGTATGTATATGTACCTATATCAATATATCTATCTATCTCATATATATATATATATATATATATATATATATATATATATATATATATATATATATCGCTATTTATGTGTTGCTGAAATGGCATTCACTGTTTTGTTGTTTTTGCAACATAATATAGACTATATATATATATATATATATATATATATATATATATATATATATATATATATATTTATGAGTCTAATCATAACCTAAACTGCACCATCTCTAACCCACCCAGATGGTGGTCTATGTCCCTTTTAAAGACTGACAAAGAGCAGTTTACCAGAGTTCTCTTATTTAAAACGAAGAGTCGGAATCCTGGGACATGGTGGGGGATCTGTAGCAAGCTACAATTTGGATTACAGTTTTGCCTGGAGTTAGTTGCACTTGGATAACCTCGGATGCATTATGCTGCGCAACTAGCCTGGAGGTGTGGATATCCTTAATGAATATAGACACACCTCTACCTTTGGTGTTCTGGTCCAGGTTAGATGGCAGAAAGTGTGGTATGAGTTATAGCCTGGTAATGCAGGTGTGCTCTCTTGGACCTTGAACCAGGTCTCAGTCACTACACAGATATTGATGTTCTCCATTTTAAGGAGTGCCTCGAGTGAGTGCATTTTGAGATTTAGACTTCTAGCATTGAGTAGCATTACCCTCAGTTTTTGTTAGCCTGTTCCTGTTATGGTGGTGAATTTGTCATTTGAACCTTGCCAAAAAAGGCACTATAGGGGCAGCAAGACCCTTAGCCTATATCCAGAATTCCAGGGGCAACAGGTGCACGCCATCTCTGGCAAAGCATCGTGGTGTGTCGACCATGTCGTCCCAGGCAGACAGATACTGGATCCCCTTAGAATGACACCAGAAGCTTAGCCAATTGTTGAAGTCAATCATTTTGTCATTGTACTGCGGTATCAGTCTGGGCAATGGCAGGATGCTACTCAGGGCTAGAGTCATACCTGCTTGGGCTACAAGATTGGAGAGCACTTCCATGCCTCTTCATGTAGTCCAGGGAGGTATGTCCCAGGTCATTCACACCAACATGGACAATGACAGAGTCATATTTGTACTTGTTATGGAGTGACCTGAGTGTGTGGGTTATGTGGCAGATATTAGCACCCGACAGGCAGCTGACAGTAACCTTCTCCTTGTTTAGGCTAGTGAGTGGGACATCAGTGTTCCTGACTATAGAGTCACCTTTGAGTAGTGTGTTGGGTATGTCGTTTTGCCTTATGGGCTGTGGTTTATTGACACACTGAGTCTGTGGGCTATATGTCATTTGGGTTTTGTTGGGTGGTGGAGGTTGCTTGTGTTTCTGCTTTGGAGGTATCTGTTGCTTGAGCAGATTATTATTGAGAGCATCTGCAAATATTTTTGTGTTTCTGTGTGTGTATTTTGGTGGTATAAGGTTTAGTGGGACTATGTGATGAGTGTGGTGTGCTGCAAGTGTTTATCTTCTCCTCTTGACTGTCAAGTTCAGTGCATCTCTCACAGGTTGTGGTGTTGGGTGGTAGGAGGAGAGGGTTGTCTGTGTACATGAGGCAATTGCTACATCCACAAGATGCCCATATTCATCAGATAGACAGGAGAGTACACTGGGAGATGACCCTTGGACATGTCTGAATAAAAAAATACTTTCCTCTAGACAAGTGAGGAAAGTGAGTATAAGAGCTGTTTTTCTCTAAGCAAGTGAGGAAAGTAAGTACAAAAACTGTTTTCCTCTAGGTAAAGAGGAAGGTTGAGTGATGTAGTCATTTGTAGCTTATTTAGTGCTAACAAGTTCTGAACAAGTGCTGAGCACGAGTAAGCAAATTCAAGTGCTAAAACTAAGAATCTGTACCTGGATCTTGTGGTAGATAGGCTACCTAGTGCTTACCACTCCCACTGATAAGCTAAAATGCTTCCCTACAACACAGAAAGGCTTGGGGGGGGGGGCTCAGTAGCTTACAAACAGTCCTGCATACAGCAGATCTGTATCTGGGCTAGACTAGTTACAGGAAAGGCAGGAAAGAAGCTTAGATTTTTTTTTTGGAAAGTGGGAAGGGAGAAAGGAGAAAGAGAAGATAATTCATAATTAAGGACCTAAGTGGCTTGCCCTTCATAAATGTTCTCTCTGTGTTAGGTAGAGTGAACAAGTGACACTAGACTGGAATAGAGCTGGGATAGAGCTGAACAGATGGGACTGGTAGGAGTGTCTGAAGTCAAGGTATGATCTCACTGTACTCGGTTGAGTGAGCAAATGAGATAGACCCAGGAGGAGTGTTCAAACACAAATTTACAGGAGGGGCGGGCAGTTCCAAAGCCACCAATATTAATACATGAACACGAACAGGGAGGGCATGCGGAAAACTAACTGCAGAGACAGAGAGAGACCACAGTATTCTATGAAACAATTAAATAGAAAAATAAATAACTACAGAGAGACACAGACCACAATATTCAATGAAACAATTAAATAGACAAAAAAATAAAATGCAGTACAATATCCAGGCTATGCCTGCAAACGATCTATTGATCATTGTACTACCCTGGTATTCAAATTAAATAAACACATATCTATTGTATGTATATGTACCTATATCAATATATCTATCTATCTATCTTATATATATATATATATATATATATATATATATATATATATTTTGCTATTTATGTGTCGCTGAAATGACATTCACTGTTTTGCTGTTTTTGCAACATAATATAGACCCTAAATATATATATATATATATATATATATATATATATATATATATATATATATATATATATATCTGGGTCTAATCATAACCTAAACTACACCATCTCCCACCCAGATGGTGGTCTATGTCCCTTTTAAAGACTGACAAAGAGCAGTTTACCAGAGTTCTCTTATTTAAAGAAGATGCATAGTTCCTACTAAGAAAACCAATAACTTTATTTTTATGTAATATGTCCACACACCATTTTGCTGTTGTTACTGCATTTTTTTTACTTAAAGAGGGCTTATTTTTTTACTAGTCAGCCATACAATTATATTCCTTTTATTTAAGACTATGAGTTTTGACAATTATTTACTCCCTCATCTGCCAACTTGACAGATGTCGCAATTTATCCTTCACCACAAATCATAGTAAGGTAACTGCCTGAGTTTATCCAAAGAAACTCACAGTGACTCAGAAACTCAGAAGTCCATCAACATGTAAAGCATCAATGTTTAAAGAAGTGTTCTGCAAAATGACTGAGTTTGCACCTTTCGTCAAGATTGTGTAACCTCAGATTTGAGAAACACAACAAGTGGGGTAAGGGGAGAACAGGGTTGGCTAGCTCCCCTGAAAAAAGCCCTTAAATTTTATTGTTTTATAAATGTGCAGGTCTTTTGACAATCTCCATGTGGACTATGCATTTTTGTATATTTTACCAAACTGGCTGTTATTTAAAGGAAGATGAGATAATTTTGAATTTTGTGTAGCTGCAACTTTTAATTGTATATTTAAATACTATTAAAATGTTGTAGGTGAACTGTCAAAATCATTAATTTGGATGTACTGCATTTTAAGAAGTAATTTGCTTAACTGGACATCTATCTCTGACATATTATCTACTTTATAATGCACCACTGTAATAGGCCTTATTTTGCATGCTTATGAATGTGTGTATATCTACACTTTTTATTGTTTAGTTGACAGTTTTGACAGAAATGTAAAGCAGATGTCTTGTGCCATGCATATGAGTACATTTTAACAACATAACTGTTAATGTAATATAAGTATTAATTATCATTAATTTTTTCTGTATGATTTTACTTTAATGACTGTGGACCATCATGCCTTCTCCAGTTACTGGATCCATGTATCCCTCCCGTCCCCATCTTGGGTATTTCTCAGTGAGGGTAAGAGCTAGTTGAGTAAGATCATCATGCAGGCAGCCTTAGCAGTGGCTTGTCCCCTAAACAACACACATATGAGAGTGCATTCAGTGTAGTCCTAACCCCTACCCTTGGAAGGGGGCAAATAACCCATGTCAACCATGCACTCATAATGAAGGTTAACTTGTTTACACCTTGATGATTGAATGCTGACCTCTGGGCCATACTTTGCATTACTACCCTTCCTGTGAATGATTGTGGCATTGGTGGACCATATCCACTCCTTCCCCTTAGCATATGCATGCCTTTTTTCCCATGCCAGCTGCAGCCAGTACCAGCTCTACTAATCCATCTTAGATTACTGATGCAATAGCCCGAGGTTTCTCTTTCTATACCAGTAGAACTGGAAAATTCTATTACAATTTTTCATAGCATTTTGCCATGTATGTATTCTGAAGAATCACTAGAAAGATTTTTTTATGTCATTGTATTTTAAGTTTCACAAAGGATACTTTGTATATTTTCCTTTGCATTAGATTGCTGTAGAAGGAAAGCAAAATGGTAGCAGGATGTTACATCATGCCCATTAGAAGGAAGGTAAAATGGTAGCAGGATGTTACATCATGCCCATTAGAAGGAAGGTAAAATGGTAGCAGGATGTTACATCATGCCCATTAGAAGGAAAGTAAAATGGTAGCAGGATGTTACATCATGCCCATTAGAAGGAAGGTAAAATGGTAGCAGGATGTTACATCATGCCCATTAGAAGGAAGGTAAAATGGTAGCAGGATGTTACATCATGCCCATTAGAAGGAAAGTAAAATGGCAGCAGGATGTTACATCATGCCAATTTTATCCATAACAAACTTCCAACATCAACACATTGGGAAGCATTGGCCGTAAAGGAAAAGAGCCCATGGTAGTGCTCCAGGTAGCACCCAAGTGCTTAGAACTACCCTAGGCAGGGAATATACGTGATAAAACCACATAACCCACCTGCAGACATGTAAAGGCATGTTTCTCCAATGCAGGAATTGTCAAGCTGACACTATTGTTATTTATATATCATCTCAGTGCCTTATGTAAGCAATCTGTTAGCATACTTTCATCTCCCTCTCCCACATTAATGACTTGGAGGAGCTATTTTTATTGCTTGAATAACTTGAATTTATATTATTAAAGATATTTTTGTGTGGCATACTTTTTCATATTAACATCAGCACTGTCATTCAGGTTTGTTCTCTTCTCCATTTTTGCAAATACCATTTGACTATGGTGTTAGTATATGCCTTGGGGATCTTCTTTAATTGTATTGTTTTATAAATGCACCTATGATATGGAGCTGTTGAAAATTATTTCTAGTACTCAAGAGCTGTATAAAGTAAAACACTAAGGACATTTGTTAGTTGTACTCTTTGGTAAGTACCTCTTATTGTACTGTTCTGTGTGCATTTCTTATAAAGATATTTTACAACCTTCTAATTTTTATATAAGCTCAGCAGTCTCTTTTGTGGATATATTCATGAAAGGAAACATGCAATGGTGCATACCTAGGACCACTTCTGAGTATGGCTCATGAGTGAATGTAAAAAAAGGTTGAGCACAATTTAATAATGGTCAGCAGGAAATAAGTAACACACATCACTTGAATTAGAGGGGGCTGTAAGTCAAAGAAAGGTTTCATTTATTCACAAATGCTGTTACTGAGATGCCCACAGAAGTCATATTTAGATTGACTTCAGGGACTCAGGTGACCACTTAAAGACCAACCATATCAAAACTTGAACAAAAAAACATGAGCAAGTTTACATCTCATTTTGATCCTGTCTTCAGCACTAGAATCCATGCATCACTATGCATGTCTGTGTGTAAACTGTTAAACCCTAAAAAATGGCCCAAGAAATGTTACCATGCATACCTCTCAACCTCTTAGTGCAAGAAATCTGGACAAAGCCAAAAGTAATGGGTGTACAATGGCCCAAACATAGGGCAGATTTTAAATATTGCTCTTATAAACATAGATAGTTGCTAGAATAACAGATTTTGAGACAGCATGCATTTCTGAAAGATATGAAGTCTGGATCTCAAATGTCTTCCATTGTTTAATTACTTCAGCCCCCCTACCCCCATGATTCGCCAGAAAATCACAAATTTTATGAGAAGCAGACCAAAACTATGAGGCAAAAATATGAACATTCTGTGAAAATCTGGACACTTGAGAGGTATGTTACCATGCTGTCATGGTTTTACTTTATATCCAGGTGTCTTGTATCTTGTTTTGTGCTCTGTGTTACTGGCAGAGTATATCAAATAGGCAAATGTTTTCTATGGGTATTTTGCATATGTGTGAGTATGTTAGAATTTAGGGATAGAGATCAGTGCATTAAGGTTTTTGCACAAAGTAAGTTTAAAGGCTGGCTTTTTGCAGGCAAATCATGATTTTAAGCCAGTCAGTCACAGGGTGCTGTAAGTCTTCTGGCCAGACTACTAAATATTAACCTAATATATCAACAGGTGACCTGGATTAGGCAATCCCAGCTAGTTACACTGTTAAACTGAGCCATATCAAGACAAAATGAATACAATGAATGAGAAAAGTTCATTTGTTCTTCATGTATACCCCCAGCAAAGCACTGTCTCTCATCATACAAACTGGGTAATTATTTATGTACACTTTGCAAAGGCTGGAGAAAGTTACATGTCGATGCTTGCTATGCTGCGTAACAAACACATCCTGAAAGATTAGAACACAGCATGCTCTTTTATTAAGCTTTGGTCAGTGCTGGGCATTACAAAGCTTAAAGTAACTGCTCAGATCTGATTCCTGCTATAAAAAATGCAAGTCATACATTAGATTTATTAGTCAAAAGAATACAAACTCTTATTAGTCTTAAACAAGTAAAACTAGGTCTTCTCATCCCCCAGGGGCAACAGATGGTCTTTAAAATGACAACTACTAAAGGCTACAGATATATATATATATATATATATATATATATATATATATATATATATTTATATATGTATATGCCTTTTTACACCTTCATGCAAATACAAATACCAGTAAACTGTGGCAAAACAAAATATATAGTGCAGGATGTTGTGCAACCAAATGCTGATTTCAATACAAAAGCTTGTAGTAGGTCAAAGGGATTTCAGGAAGTATGACTATACCTGTCAATCACCGCTGCTCTCTGCGTGATAACCAGGAGGGGACTTTGTGCAAAAATGTGCATTTCTTGACTCAGGAAGGTTTGATTGTAGTTATCATCCTGATGACATATGTCTATCAGGACTGGGAGAGCAAAGGAGAAAAGAAGTTGCCAAATTATTTCATTTTAATCTACAATTTATCTGGATAAAAGATTTGATTGCAGCTTCTGTGTTTGTTTCTAGCTTAGTATTTCCGCAATCAAATGATATACAGGTGCACATTGCAGAGACATTGCAATTATTGTGCAAAGAATTGAAACTCCACAAATTTGACTTGCTTTGAACTCTGGAACATTGACATAGGTCTCTTGTGAGCTCTGCGCATGAGAATGCGATATGCCTTAACTGTGATGCTCTCTGCAGATTGTTACAGATTTCATAAAACAAAGGAAGATATGCACAGACTAGATCTACATTATAGTAGCCATACAAATCTGTTTTCAATTGAGAATAAAAATGCAGAGAGGAGTGAAGGCTGAGGACAACTGTAAAAGCATGTGACAAGCAGCTACCATGAGAGGATTTTGTAAAATTGCTTCAAATCTTTAAGAAATAACTTCATCACTTCTGAAGCTGCAGAAATTATCATGCATCATGCCTGAAGAATGGTGGCTTATTTTACATTGTCCTTCAGTAAGCTTGATATCAAAAAAGCAATTATTTTTCCACAAATTATTTGGCACTACTACAACCATCTCAAAAATTAGTACTTTTGTATTTCTAACAGCAAAAAAAAAAAAAAAAACACTACTGAATTATTTAAGGGTATACAAAAACACTGCTGTTTATTAGAAATAAGGCACACTAATAACATAAGCTAGGGTTTATTGAAATATTCCTCATACATTTATAACAATAGAATAAATGTCATATAACACAACGTGTGTGATTTAGAACAATAGCTACATTTTCTTTAAAGCAAAATAAATATTTTAAGTGATCTGAATATTTTGCATGTTGTATAGTGTTTACATAAGCACTATATTTGCTGTTTTGTTGGTATACTCGACTGCTTTGTGTAGGAAGAGTGTTCTTCTTGATAAATTTGTGTAGGAAGGGTGTTCAAGCTTGGTTTCACAATTCTCTCATGCAAAGAATGTCATAACAGTCTGTTATAATCATGAGAGTCAAAAAGGAGCTACATAAAACAGAGAGCAGAATAAGGATAGTTATAAACACGGCTTCGGATAATTTCTAACTGCAATGTGTAATCAAATAATTTGCCCTTCTTTCTGCATATTGTAATAAAAAACAGCGACTCTGCGTGTTGCATATGTGGAGGGTATACTAAGTTTGAGTTAAGGAGACATTTTCACTCATCTGGTGGTAGCAATATTGCTAAGCAGACTGCCTATGACCATTGAAGTCAGCAAATACAAACACATAGTGTATAAATCCATGCAAAATATTAATAGTATCATATAATACAAATGAAAAATTAAATAACTTAAAATAACTAACTAAATAAAATGATCATACATTCTAGTACTTGTTCATAACTCATATAAACTTACCTCTGCGTAATTATGAAACAAATCCAAATAGTACAGGGGAAATCAAGCTTTTGAATGTATACAGTATGCATGTATTTATATATCTCTGTATCTCTCTTTCAATATCTATCTGTCACCTTGCTTGTTTGTGACTCTTTTACTCTGATGAAGTTCTCTTATCTTAGGAATGACAGCACTCAATAAAGTTATAATTGGATTGCCTCTGGGTCTTTTTGGTGTTTTGGTTATAACACATCAGAGTATAATTTTAGGCAGAATGAACTCATGGTATATAGTTTCATGGCACATTTCCTGGTTTAGCAAATGCAAAAGATTGCATCCAGTTGACATTAATACAACATATTAAAATTCAATAGTATTTTGCAGATGGGCAAGCACTGATTTTTTAGACAAGCATGAAGCCTGAAAATGATGACAGTTTTGTAACAAAAAGTGTTTTATGACCAACTACATATTTTTATAAACATTTTTTACCATATAAAAAATGAAGGAAATGCAATGTTTAACAAAACACACAGAATAACTGAAACTGGGCATTATGTTGTTTTATTATGTTGAAGGCATCAATGACAATTGACCTATAGAGAAGCTACAAAGCCAGTGGTTATAATTCTGTGATATTCCCTGATTATGTTAACATTTTTAGTCCTGGTGTCAGGGGGCAATGACACTGTTACTGATAGATACTACTCCGTTATAACTGATATTGTAAAAATGCTAAACCTAGTCATTTCTACAAAATAATGCAATATATATATTTTCTCAAAACACAACAGTCCTCCTTCGTATGTTAATGGTTCGTATAGCAGTGTTTCAGCTGTCTTTTCTATATATATTAAAGTTTTCATTGGTTACCTTTTTCATATATACTTTAAATGCATTGAAAAGATAACAGTACTTGCTATGAAAACTGTCTTGTGTGTGAACAGCCAATGTTGACATATATGTACACTAAGCACTGAATTTACAACCTGCTCACCACCCAAACAAACAAACCAGCATATAATGACCACTCAGGAAATGGCCCTCAGCTATGGCTGAACAGATTATTGTAATAGTTTCCACTGACCTTTGGATATATATTCTCCACTTAAATGGCCAAGTAGTCTGGTTTCAGTTTTTCTTTTATAGATACGTGTAGGTGGTTTGATATTTGACTGAGAAAGTCTCACAGTTCAGTTTTGTTATTGTCTGTGGCCCATACTCATTTTTGTTGCTGAAGGATTATATTTATTTATTTGCATTTTGTTGACTGGGTTAGACCCACTTTGTCACTGTACTCATTTCAGTGAAGACCTAAGGTGGTATTCAAACCAAAAGGTTTTAGGTTGTATTTCCTTACTAGGTGCTTTGGTTCATTTTCCTTTACTGTAACTGCAGTGCAACATAAGGGGGAGGGGGTTCTGTACTCCTGAGTGTGCAGTCCTTCAAATAAGATGTTAAACCAATTTCACATCTGCCTGAATTGGTGGTAGCTCAGGCTGATGTAAAACAACTCACAGCACTTATCAAAATGAGTTGGGGTACTTTATTTTATAGACTACGTTTGCATTCCTACACAATTTTTGTATCTACATATAAGAACCAAACAGAACAGAAATAAAATAAATTTCACTTAAACTATTAATTTCATATTAATAAACGCATTCCTTCCTAATACACTCATTCTTTTTACCATAACCACAATTTAATTTTCTGTGTTGTTTCAGCCTCTATCTAGTAGGTCTTAAACAACTCTTCAGAGTGTGTTTTTCAGATGATCTATACTGTTACTGACATTTATTTGTCAATTTTATTCCACATTCTTTTGCACTGCATTCCATAATATCTGTAGAATACTGTTTATATCTATGCTTTGTATGTCATGTAATGTATTCACCTGAAAATTTGTTTTTGTTATTTTCTGCCTCTGTCATAATCTAGCAAAAACATACAATGGAGTTTCTTCTTTTATATATAAACTGTGTTTTGTGTTTAGTATTTTGTACAACTTTAAACTTTTGTGTAGTAATTTATCTAATAAAAGCAGCAAAATGTAGACCGGTTAACAGAGCTGTAACAAAAAACAAGATTTGTTAGAAAAAGTGAGTGCTTTCACACCAACAAAGACACGCCAGACTACAAAACCAACAAACAGAGCAAAAATCTTCACTTATACAGAAAGCTCACAGAATATTGCATAATCATTCATGGACAATTTTTGAAAACCTGTTGCCACGTTACATGCAATTAGGCTTACTACATATTTATTTCATAAAATAATATCCATGTGTTCTTAATATTTTATTAATTTGCTTTCCATTCACTACATATATCAGTCCCACAACACATATATCCTTGCAACAAGAATCTCATAAACTTCTTAAAATTTTTTGAAACAAATATTTTATAATTTGCGGTGGTGGTGCTGCAGAAGCTTTGTCGCCTCACAGTAAGACGCTGTCCAGTTTGATTCTCAGCTAGAGCGTCTTCTGTGTGGAGACATGCGTGAATGGGCGTACCTTCGTTAAAGGTTGTGCGTCAGAGCTGGCAACTCAGCACGTAAAAATCTACTGCCAGTCATTAGCGGACCGGAGTTCTGCTGTGGCGACCCCTAACCAGGAAAAGCCGAAAGACACAACACAGCATTATTCAACATATGTTATCACCAGCATGAAATATCTGTTTATCTCTTGTACTCATATACATTTAATGCCTCCTTCCCTTATCTGCATTTTACTTCCCTTCATTCAATACCCCTGCAGACATCTGTCATTATAAAACCTACATCTTCATGAAGTGTACAGACTAATCCATCTATTCCTGGTACGGGTTATTCCTAATCTTGATTCAATACTATCTACAATTATTGGTTTGTAAAATCATTTTCTACTACAATATTTGGTTCCTCACTTTTAAACATCCACCATAACTTTTTGTTCCTGAAGACCGTTTGTACAAATTTTGCACATATTGTGTCATGTCTTTTATAATTTCTGTTTGTTCACTCAATAGCTAATTTTTTTAATAACAAGATCATTTACTGACCTTTCTTCCCTCCTCATAAATCGTGCTTAGAAAACTGAAGCCTCCTGTTTCCTTTCAAAATATCTTTCCTTATGCAAACATTTTACATCTTTTCCATCTAGTGTTATATCAGATTCTTTCACCAAATTTTGATATAACTTTTTACTACTTTTCAAATATTTCTATATAAACTTATTGTATATTTTCTTAAACCTGTAGATCATTCTGACCATGCTGTTCACATCAGCACATAATCTGCTCATAAATGCACATAATTTTCACTTAATAATACCATAATAATATATTATCCTGTTAATTTCTTTCTCTTTTGCCTTCTGTCATTATTTTTATATCACTTTCAGTCATGCCTCTCAACCTCTTAAAGCAAGAAATCTGGACAAACCCGTAAATAAACAAAGGGCCAAAAATAGGGACAGTTTTGAAATATTGCTCCTACAAACTTAGAAAGCTGATACAATAACAGGTTTTGCATTAACATGAATTTTCTGGGGGTTCTGAAGTCTGAAACTCAAATATCTGTCATTATTTTCTGATTTCAGTCTTTAATGAATTGCCAGTGATTTTCCAGAAAACCACAATATTATGAAAAATGGACCAAAAATATGAGGCAAAAGTCTGGACATTCTGTGAAAATCTATATATTTGAGAGGTATGCTTCCAGTATTCGCCAAAATAATTAGATGCACAATTTATATCCACTTGATATTTTCTTCAAGGTTTATGAATATATCATTTAATCAGTCTCCATTTTAATGATTGCATTAACACATGCGTAGCAGCTTTCTACTTCCATAGATTCATAGGTTGAGATATACTTATTAGGCTATTTATCTGTGATGATCTTAAGAAGCTTAGCCTTACAGTTCCATGGTAGTTATTTACTGTATATTTTGCATATGAATAACCCAGAGATGGGCTGAACATGGATATGTTTTCTCTATCCATGAGGGACAGAGATGCTACCCTTGGGGTGTATTTTTGGTTACACATCCCTTTATCTAATTTGCATTTGAATAGAGAAAGAAAAGTATTCTGCTTTATGGGGAGTGGAAAATGGTGCCATAGTTCCCTGTGATACAAACATATCACTCCGGTATGCTGTATTTATTTTGAAAAAGAGATTGAAATCCCTGGCATGGATGTTTATGATACCACTGGACTTTTAATGTGTCATAGGTCTGACTGAAATGGGTCTGTTGAAGCTTTATATATGAGGCTCACTATGAAACTAAGAAGAGGGACGGTGCTTTGAGATGATCTGCATAGTTTTTTTACAATTTAGGCCCTTGATTTTTCTTTTTTGCTGACATAGCATTATGGTCATTCTAGTTTTGACAAATGCTTGGACAGGTATATACCAAAAGAAGCAGTATGGTGAATGACTGGCCTAATGTGTACCGAGTACAATGAAACAATTACATCTCTGCATCTGGACACAATACCTTTAGAAATCTGTGTGATGAAAAAGGACTTCCTTACAATAGTGGATACATGACAATCAAATGTGAGTTCATTGCTGACCTAAGTTCCCAAATCCATAATTAAGGGGATCAAATTTCAGGGATGTGTTGTCAATATGACAGTTCCAAGTGGAGTTGTGCTTTCCACAAGCTATGAAGACGCACCTCTTGGCATTCAATTTTAGTCCATGGTTTTCACACTATGTATATCTTCACAACAGGCTGTCTTTGAGGATTTTGGTGCGCTGTGTGGAAGTTATGATGGCACCAGGTTTGTAGTCATTTTCAGTCCAGACTGGGTCAGCCACATGCTCATTAGTTTTTACCTCCAAGAAATAAATGCCAAAGAGGAGTGGCCCAAGGTCTGAGCCCTGTGGTACACTGCTGGTGACTGGCCCTGAAGTGCAACACTTCTCACAGGTCTTTTGGTGGAGGTAGAGCCAACCACAATACCTTCCTGAGTTCTATTTCTGAGCCAGTCTGCTATCCAATGAGTTAATAGGGACTGACATTTAGCTCTGAGAATTTATGTGTGATACCTGAGAGTGAGATAATGTTGAACATCTTTGCAAGGTCTAGATATGCAGAGTGCACTGTTTTGCCCTCCTCCATGGCTTCAGAACCTTTAGAGCAAGTTATTTAGACAGAGCCTGCCCATGATGAATCTGAACTGGGTTGGGTACTTTTTGTGCAAGGACTTGAGCGCTTGTGTAATGCGGTGTATCCTGGTAACTGATAGTCAAGTGCATTGTTGCCTTTCATTATGGAGTCACCTATGAATAAAATATTAGATTGTGATGAGGTTTGCCTTATGGGCTTTTGAAATGAGTCAATGTGACTCTTAGATTTACATTTCTTCCAAAACTAAATTTCCATATTTTAACAGTTCTCTACGTAAGGCTTAATTCCTTAAATATATCTATTCTTCATTTTGCTATTGTATTTGCTTATACTACTATCAGTCTCACAAGTTGTGTGTTTATTCTTACATCCAACACAGGTACCTTTCCTGCTTTAGCATTTAAATGATATAATACAACTATAACAGGGCTTTCTACTAACACAGAGATTCCTGAACTTGTGTCAGATCCAAGAGTACCTAAAACTGGTTTTCCACACTTAGTCCAGCAGTTGTCATTCTATTTCTTGATCAGACTATTGTCAGTTAAACATATTATACCACCAAACACTTGTCACTCCACTGAATGAGATGATTTTTTTGATATCATTCTTTATATTATTAACAATTATTGACTCTTATATAGAATCATCCATTTCCTTTTATGCTACATTTTTTTAAGACAGTTAATTTTTTTCTGATTTCAAACCCATGCCACCCTTAAGCTCATATACATTTTTTTCTTCTGCTTCTTAAGCATTAGTCCAGATCAAATAACTTTAGCTAGCAGATCTAGGAGACTGTCTCTCTCTGATACCCTATCTGTGGGAGGAATAAAGACACCTTGTTAAATTTCAAGTGGTTTATTCAGTTAACTGCTTAATTTCATCAAGGTGTCTTTATTCCTCCCAGAGGGAGGGTAGCACAGAGAGAGAGAGAGAGAGAGAGAGAGAAGGAGAGAGAGGGGCTCTCCTTAGATTTGCTAGCTAAAGTGGTTTTATCTGGACTAATCGTTTATACTCTATTTCTTGTTAGTCCTGTCACACTCTGGGTCAAAGGTGGGATACCAGACGTGCAAGCTCTCTGGATTACATGTCGCATCTTCTGATTTCAATAATTTGAATCTATTCTCAGTTTGTATAGGGATAGCATCACAATCATTGATCCTTGCTTTCTTTTGTACCCCTTGTTTTATTGAACTTGCATCAGTTTCCTGCTTTCTTACACTTTTTAAGTAATCATATTTTGTATTTGCACATTCTGGGTTTCCTTGTCACCTGCATCACACTCCTGTTCTGCACTGGTTTATCCACTTTCTGAGTCATTCTATCTTTGTACGTTTACATTCATATTTGCATATTAATTATCAGAAAAATACATTTCATAATCAAAACTTAAATGCCCTTGCCTGTGCTACCTTAGCGCTCCATTTTCTAGTTTATGCCCCCTGTCCCTACATTGTTGACACTTTCATTTAGTGCAGATAATTATTAAATGTGTATCTTTGCCACAAAAGTAGCATGATTTAGTCTGGTCTCAAAACTTTAAAATGTTGCTAACACTATTACTATTTATAATGCTAGATAAGTGCTGAATTTTGCATGTTTAATATTCAGTGCAGCAGTGATAATATTTATAAAAGTGCTGTATTTTGAATGTCTAATATTCAGTGCAGCACTGATAATATTTATAATAAGTGCTGTATTTTGCATGTTGAGTATTCAGTGCAGTATTGTTAATATTTAACATAATAGGTTAAGTGCTGCATTTTTCATGTTCAGTATTCAGTGCAGTATTGTTAATATTTAACATAATATGTTAAGTGCTGCCTTTTTCATGTTCAGTATTCAGTGCAGTACTGCTAATAGTGGACTACCTACTATTTTATTATTTTGTAGTACGTATTTTAAAGTTCAATTTTTATTAGTGAGCTAGGTACATAACATATTTCAAGGAGTAAACATCACACCCTCCCAACTATAAAATTTCTGCTTGGTTTATTTATAATACTAGGTAACTGCTGCATTTTGCATGTTCAGTATTCATTGTAGTATTGTTAATATATATAATACTAGGTAACTGCTGCATTTTGCATGTTCAGTATTCATTGTAGTATTGTTAATATATATAATACTAGGTAACTGCTGCATTTTGCATGTTCAGTATTCATTGTAGTATTGTTAATATATATAATACTAGGTAACTGCTGCATTTTGCATGTTCAGTATTCATTGTAGTATTGTTAATATATATAATACTAGGTAACTGCTGCATTTTGCATGTTCAGTATTCATTGTAGTATTGTTAATATATATAATACTAGGTAACTGCTGCATTTTGCATGTTCAGTATTCATTGTAGTATTGTTAATATATATAATACTAGGTAACTGCTGCATTTTGCATGCTCAGTATTCAGTACAATATTATTGATATTTATAATAATAGGTTAAGTGCTTCATTTTACATGTTCAGTATTCAGTGCAGCAATGATAATGTTTATAAGTTAAGTGCTGTATTTAACACGTTCAGTGTTCAGTTAAAAATCCTCCCCTAAGCCCTAGTCCATGCATTAGTCGTCATTTATTTTTTCTTTACATTTCACACCATACTATACACAAGTTTTAAATACTGCATAGATTCCTCTGCTAATAGGTTGTTAACTTTCAAGAACAAGCCTCCCTTGTCCTTAACATGGTATAGCTATGTCAATACTGAACAGTTTGTTGTTTTTTGAAAGCAGAACTAAAGGATGACTTTGTGGAAGCTGTGACAAATACTGCCAGCCCAGCTATCTGGAATTTGTAAATAATTCTATGTCATTTGCGAATATTGATATGATTTATACAGAAGTGTGTGTAAAGTACTGTGCTAAAATGTAACCACAGCATGTCCTACTGGAATAGAACAGGAATGTACCTGCACTATTGTGACTGTTTAGATGTATATGTTTAATGGAAACTGGAACACAGGAGGTTAACTTGAAAAAAATTCAGAGGAAATGGTTGAACTTAAATTGTTACATAACTATATAATAAAAGAGATGTTATCTCTCAGTTTCATTGCAGTAGCAGACACAATGTCTAGAGCTAGAAGTTTTTGTATGGTCTTGAAAGAGAAGTAATTATTAGTTTTAACATGTAGAAGTGTTTTATGCTTTATGACTTCCAGGATCTGCAAGCATCTGAGAGAGATATATTTTTCACAGGGAGATGCTAAAATTCTGTTAGTTTTTGACAAAGGGGGTTTAGCTTGGGAACTGAGTTCAGGTGACAAAATTTGATGTCATCCAAGCTAGCCCAGGAGTGGTATTTGATATTAAGAACTCTCCCAAAGAGAGACTGTGCATTTTGTATTTGTGTTTTGAGCTGACAACATCCACTCATCACCACTTCTGCCTGCCTGTTTTTGTGTAAGTAAGTTTTTAGGGCATACTAACTCTCTTAGATTCAGATAGTAAAGTGTAGCTTAGATGTTTTCTTTATTTATCTGAAACCAAGTAAAGATGTGGAAAGGCACTAAAAAAACAATAATCCAAGAAGGTGTGCTCAAAACCAGAAGCGGAGAACTCCGATGGTATAATAAAATAAGTTTATTTGTACAAACGAACACCAAAAAAAATGGACAACCAAGCCAAGTTTCATAAACGCCTTCACAATCACAGTATGCATTTTCGTCTTATTCTATGGAATAAGATGAAAACGTATACTTTATTTATCTGAGACTGTCCTGCAATGTTGTTTTAAATATTTCCTGTGATTTTGAACTCTGATGTAACTGATTACTTACTGCGTATTGTCTTGTGCTTTTATTATTTATTATTAAATATATTTAAACCTTTTAATTGTGGCTGGTCTGTTTAGAGATATTTAAGCTCTTAGGGTACTTGCATATCTATTTGGTGACACTGTACAGGCCACTCCTAAATAGCCTTGCTCTTGGTCAGACTACCATTTGGATTAATAGTAATATTACACAGTAGGATTGGACACCCTTTGCTAATGACCTTAAAGTAACTGATAAGAGTGGCTGGTGGCAGCTGGAACTACCTTAAAGTCTGGATAGAAGGGGGCATAGCTAGTAAACTTTTGTCAGCCTTTCCCAGATGTGAGTGTGTGTGTGTGTGTGTGTGTGTGTGTGTGTGTGTGTGTGTGTGTGTGTGTGTGTGTGTATTTGTATATAAATCAAATCTCAGGGACTGTGTATGTCAGCAACTTGGGCAGGAGCAAGAAGCACTGGTTGGACAGAGAGACTACTGGAAATTTTCATTTGGCCACTCAGCTGAGATCCCAGCCCTATAGCTGTGCTAGTGGGGAGTCTTATTAGGGATCTGGAGAAAGAGGGAGAAACCAGCCCCAGACTGATTATGATCTCTGTGGGCTCTTAAGGGAAATTGCACTTTACTGTGTGTGTAATTGTCATCATCCCAGTGTGTACATTCCCCACTGTTGCTAGTGGTGAGGATTGAGGCTCCTTGATTACTGGACCAGTGCAGGGGTATCACAGAAGCATCTACTTCTGACTTTTGGGTTCAGGCACCTAGGCAATGAGAAATTTCCATGTGGTACATTTGGTTGACATTCAGCTGCAGAGAAATACAGTTGCTGTGATTTCCCTATGGGCAAAGAGAAGCACACACTGCCATGTCCACAGCTTTAATACTCAAGTGCATGGGGGCAGAAGAAGTAATGCTTCATGGTCCACATGCACCAGTTATAAAGACACTGCCCATTGTGGACTGCATTTGTACTGCCAGTGACTGCTCACTGGCAAGTCTGCTGCTGATGTCTGCCATACTGATGTCTCATGTTGCTTTTGGGGCCATGGACATTATTTTTCCCCTGTGCATTTGGTTATTGAAGATGTGGGCATGGCACCGCATTCTTCTCTTTGCCCAAATGGAATCCACAATGGACATATTTCTGTGCAGCTGACTGTCAGTTCAGACATGTGTCCCCAACCAAATGTACCACAGAAAAATGTCTCACTGCCTAGGTGCCTGAACCTGAAAAATGCACAGAATACTGATGATGTCCGAGGACAACTGCAACAGCATCTGAGCAGCAGCTCCCATTAGTGGATTCTGTAAAATTTTTAAGAAGTTATTTTGTGACATTTCTGATGTGACAGAAATTGTTTTGCACAATACAGCGAATGATGCTGAATTTTAATTTTCCCTTTGGTCAGCTTAGATCTTTGAAGCAGTTGTCATATGATGGCAGTTTGATACTATGAACAAAACGTTTGTGTCTGATCCTTCATTTTCAAACCTCTCCTGTCGGATAAATTAATTTGTCACACATAAAAATAAATCAAATGTTTCTCACAAGTTGTCCTATATTGCCTCGGCAATCTCAGATTACTAATATGGTTATTTGTGAATAAAAAGGAAAAAATTATGCAAATCAAAGTAAAAAAAGAAAAAAGTAAATGACACTACCAGATTATGTGAGGTCTTTTCCTTTTAAAGCATATATTACAAATGATGTACACTAATATTATTAGCTAGGTTTTATTGAAATATTTCTCATACATTTATAACCATAGTGTGGGAATCATATAATAACACATGTGATGCAGAACAAGCACCTGTTTACATCACTATAAATATTCTAACTGGCCTTAATATCTTCCATGTGTATGCTGTTTAGCTTGCCATTATATTTGCTGTTTTGCACATAGATGCTGTTGTCTGCTTGACTGCATAGTGTAGGAAGGATGTTCTTTTTGAAACCTTTGTGGTGGAAGAAGGTTCAAGCATAGCTTTACAATTCTTTCATGCTAAGATTGTGAGAATAGTGTATGAAACCATGAGAGACAATGAAGGTATGCAGAATGAACTCAGTTATAAACTTGATTTCTGATAATTGTCATATTGTGCAAAATAAATGCATTTCTTTCAGCAAACTGTAATATAAGTGTTGCATATTAGGTAGTTATATTGAGTCAGGGTGCGGGCAGCATTTCCAATTAGGAGGTGGCTGTTAACTACCTAGGAGCTTTGAATTTCATAGTTCACAAATCCATATCAAACATTATTAATTTTGCGTAATACAACTGCTTATTAATTTTAATGTAGAAAAGAATCTCACATTCTGTTAATTTTGCTTGACTCCACACAAACATATTTCAGTGCTGTTATAAAACAAATCCATTGTGTGTGTGTGTGTGTGTGTGTGTGTGTGTGTGTGTGTTTGTTTATGTGTGCATGTGTGTGAAATGAATACATACATAAAACTAAATAACATATGTATGCCACAACATAGATGACAAATTAATGTGCATTCAACCAACATCAAAAATTCCGAAACCTAAAATATACTGAATAAAAAAACACACCATCCAAAACACAATTCTACTAAGAAGCACACAAGAAAGCACTTTATTCTGGGGGAAAGTTTCTTTGCACCCCCACACCCTTCAAACTTATATACCACCATCTTCATGATTGCACATGCATGAAAAAGTGAGGAATGCTCCTTTTGAATGTAATCACTACCAGCAAAGTCACCAAAGGCACACACTAAAAAACTGCCCTAGCAGTGGTTTCCCTACTCAGCCAGTGAGAAATCTGTAACAACTCACCTGCATAAGCCACTGCTTGGCACTGAATGCATCTAACAGTGCACTCACAAAGTTGTTCAGCCATACATGAATCTATGACTTGTACAGTCAGAATATTGTGCATTGAGCATTTACAGTTGCACTACGATCATGACTCAAATGTGTGTTTGATATTTTAATCTACAAAGTGCACATACATGCTTAGTCACATATGGGTGTGTTTGTGTGTTAATATATATTTTATATATATATATATATATATATATATATATATATATATATATATGTATGGGTCTACTGTAAAAGACCAAAAGTCTACTTGTTGGAAAATGAACAGTAGACTTTTGGTTACGCGAAAGTGCACTTAAGCGAAAGTGCACTTCTGTGAAGCACAGTTCAATGAACCGTTCAGGGAAACTGAAGCACCGAGGCACACTACAGAGTGGAATAGGGAATTTATCTGTTCTCCACTGTAGTGCGATCTTGGAGTTGGTCTGTTTAAGTATGAGGGGTTGTGGGGGTCGCCCCCACTCACTGTAATGTTAGGAAGTGTTTTGTGTTTTTTTTAATATATTTTTAATGGTTCATTGAACCGTGTTTCGCAAAAGTGCACTTTCGCGTAACTGAGCGGTCTACTGCTCTTTTTCAAATAAGTGATATTTGATTAAAAGCAGTAGCACATATATATATATATATATATATATATATATATATATATATATATATGGGGTTCTTAATCTAGAATGGAAAGCAACATGTTCAACCTACATGTAATCCTGTACAAGGTAGAGATGTAGCTCTGCAAACACCAGTTCCCTTAACAATAACAGAATGGGTGACCGAGTTGCAGTACTACATTTCATTTAGCTGAAATAAGCTGTTTTGCTTCTGCTTCCATTGCCTGGTTAGTATAATAGGTAAAGTTAGGACCTTACGTTAAGCAGGTATGTGGTTCAAGTCTGCAGGGTGGGTTCATTTGTACTTATATTACTTGTAGAATGTATACATATTGCAGTACTTTACCACTTGATAACATGTTTGCAGTCATTGTATTTCTGGGCTTTCTCTGTACTTAAATATTTATGACTAAGCATACTGATTTTGTAAAAACTACAAGAACAACCTAGCCAAGCTAGAGTTTTCACTGTGTGAAACCTTAAAACTGTAACACGGGCCCATAGGATATATGCAAATGACCACTTAAGGACATCAAGTGTTTCAGCTATATGGCTTCTGAATATCCATGACTTTTTTCTTTTTCTTTTTGAGTCTTTGTGGATACATTTAGGCCAATAAAGCTAAACCCCACTAGCTGAGGACATAAACGTTTTGGTCTTCTCATGACTTTGTCAGCAATGCATTACTAGGTTTTTCTTGTACTTTTTATTAATTGGTTCACCTGTTTGACCTTTAGTTTTTGGTTTGGATGGTAATTGGGATATTGTGCAGACACCTTAATCATTATGGACATAATCTGGGTGTAAAGAGTCTGCGTTTCTAAAGTGTAGTGAAACAGTCCACTTATGCTGTGCTGATGAAGTCATGATAACCAACCAACCAAGTGTATGTTTTCTGACACCTATGCATGTTATCAATAATTGCATTATATACAAAATAAGGGAAGTAAATTGTTTAACAAAGCCCACAGAACTAGTGAAACTGGATATAAGATCTTGTAGTCAAACAAGTAGATGCTATCTGAGTGTGTTGATGGCAGTTGTGACAGTCACAGAGGGGAAGAGAGAGAGCAAGAAAGAAAGAGAGACAAAAAAATCCGATTGACAAAGGTTGTAATTCTAAGGCATTGATTGACTGGTTTATTAGTTTTAGCCTGAGTTACAAGGGAGGGTGGTAATGTTATTGAGTAGATGCAGCTCTTTATTTTAAATGGTGCTATGGAAGGGCTGCATGATTATTTGGGCAGTTATACATGCCTGTGGCCTAATCTATATCCTCTCTGTAAATACAAGTAACTACTTGCATATGTTAAGACATATAGCAGCACTTCCACTGGCTATTCTGTGTAGTAAGCTGTTTTCAAGACACCCTTTTTACATATACATTAACTGCACTAAAAGTATAACAGTGTCTGTTATGAAGAGTATATTGTGTGTAAACACCGACATATGAACACACCACCATATAATGACCACACAGGAAATGGCCTTAGCTGTACCTGAGAAGTTATTTTTAATCATTTCATCTGACATTTGGGTACATATTCTCTACTCATTTGTCTGTGCTGTCTGGTTTCATTGTTTACCTTGTAGAAATACGTTATCAGTAGTTTGATATGCAGCTAAAAATGTTTCAGATATCAATACTGTTTGTGTCAGTAGCTCAGTGAATAGCATCCTTGCTGTTGGGGATACCTACTGTTGGGGACCCCTACTGTT